>NW_024401716.1:0-32463 GCF_016859285.1 Xiphias gladius | reverse complement strand
TCTGGCCCGCCTACAAGACTGAAATCAAATGAAAGCATGTTTGCCACCAATCAATGCAATTTCTTAGCTTCCAAAAATCTTAAAAGTAGTTAGATGAGCTTGAGGGTCGACAACATGTCTTATATACATATATGTTCCAAAAGAAACAAGTTGTTTAGACTATATTATGTTCAAATTCTCTCTCGTCGCTAATGAACATCAAATCAAACATGTACTGCGCTTTCAAAAATGCTTATGCAAACTCAATTCAAAGCACATACATACCTTGCTTATGGAGTCTTCTTAAAGTACAAAGTTTTCTAAAACGATCTGGCAAGAATTAAGAGCCTAGCAGCTCAAATGAATATTTGAGTCAAATGAAGTTTTCGCTGAATAGACGCCAAAAATCAACATCTGCTGTGATTCTGGCAAGACTGAAATCAAATGAAAGCATGTTTGCCATCATCAGTCATGCAATTTCTTGGGTTCCAAAATCTTAAAGTAGTTAGATGAGCTTGAGGACAACATATCTTATATACATATATGTTCCAAAAGAAACAAGTTGTTTAGACTATATTATGTTCAAATTCCTCTCTCTCGTCAGCATGAACATCAAATCAAACATGTACTGCAAAAAATGCTTGTACAAACTCAATTCAAAGAATATACATGGCCTTGCTTATGGAGTCTTCTTGAAGTACAAAGTTTTCTAAAACGATCTGGCAAGAATTAAGAGCCCAGCTCAAAAATGAATATTTGAGTCAAATGAAGTTTTCGGCGAATAGACGCCAAAAATCAACATTCATGATTCTGGGTCTGCAGCGCACTTTTGAAATCAAATGAAAGCATGTTTGCCATCATCAGTCAAGTGCAATTTCTGGGTTCCAAAATCTTAAAGTAGTTAGGATGAGCTTGAGGGTCGACAACATGTCTTATATACATATATGTTCCAAAAAAGAAACAAGCTGGTTTAGACTATATTATGTTCAAATTCTCTCTCGTCATGAATGAACATCAACAACTAAACATGTACTGCTTTTCAAAAATGCTTGTACAAACTTCAATTCAAAGCACATACTTACCTTGCTTATGGAGTCTTCTCTTTAAAGCACAAAGTTTTCTAAAAACGGATCTGGCAAGAATTAAAGAGCCTGCCTAGCAGCTCAAATGAAATATTTGAGTCGTTTGAAGTTTTTCGGCGAATAGATGCTAAAAAATCAATGACTGCTGTGATTCTTTTTAAAAAGTCTGCGCAAGACTTCAGAAATCAAATGAAAGCATAAGTTTGCCATCATCAGTCATGCAATTTCTGGGTTCCAAAATCTTAAAAAGTAGTTAGATGAGAGAGCTTGAGGGGTTTGACAACATATCTTATATACATAGGATGTTCCAAAAGAAAACAAGCTGGGTTTAGGACTATATTATGTTCAAATTCTCTCTCACATAATAGAACATCAAATCAAACATGTACTATGCGTTTCAAAAAAATGCTTATACAAACTCAATCAAAGCAACATACATACCTTGCTTTATGGAGTCTTCTTAGTACAAAGTTTTCTAAAACGATTCAAGTAAGAATTAAAGAGCCTAGTAAGCTCAAATGAATATTTGAGTCAAATGGAAGTTTTTCGCTGAATAGATCGCCAAAAAATCAATGATTCAAAGCTGTGATTCTGGGTCCCGTAGCACTGAAATCAAATGAAAGCATGTTTGCCATCATCAGTCATGCAATTCTTGGGTTCCAAAAATCTTAAAGTAGTTAGATGAGCTTGAGGGGTCGACAAACAAATGTCTTATATATAAAGAGTATATATAGGTATAAATTCCAAAAAGAAACAAGCTGTTTAGGACTATATTATGTTCAAATTCTCTCGTCACAATGAACATCAAATCAAACATGTACTATGCTTTCAAAAAGTGCTTATGCAAACTCAATTCAAAGCACATACATACCCTTGCTTGGTGAGTCTTCTTAAAGTACAAAGTTTTCTAAAACGATCTGGCAAGAATTAAGAGCCTAGCAGCTCAAATGAATATTTGAGTCAAATGAAGTTTTCGCTTAATAGACGCCAAAATCAACATCTGCTGTGATTCTGGTCTGCTCTGACTGAAATCCAATGAAAGCATGTTTGCCATCATCAGTCATGCAATTTCTTGGGTTCCAAAATCTTAAAGTAGTTAGATGAGCCTGAGGGGTCGACAACATATCTTATATACATATATGTTCCAAAAGAAAAAAGTTGTTTAGACTATATTGCAGCATGTTCAAATTCCTCTCTCGTCAGCTAATGAACATCAAATCAAACATGTACTGCTTTTCAAAAATGCTTGTACAAACTCAATTCAAAGCACATACTTACCTTGCTTATGGAGTCTTCTTAAAGTACAAAGTTTTCTAAAACGATCTGGCAAGAATTAAGAGCCTAGCAGCTCAAATGAATATTTGAGTCAAATGAAGTTTTCACGCCGAATAGACGCCAAAATCAACATTGATTCTGCTGTGATTCTGGGAAACTCTGCAAGACTGAAATCAAATGAAAGCATATTGCGTTTGCCATCATCAGTCATGCAATTTCTTGGGTTCCAAAAATCTTAAAGTAGTTAGATGAGCTTGAGGGGTCGACAACATGTCTTATATAATATTATATTACATATATGTTCTAAAAGAAACAAGTTGTTTAGACTATATTATGTTCAAATTCTCTCTCGTCTAATGAACATCAATAAACATGTACTGCTAAAAAGTGCTTATGCAAACTCAATTCAAAGCACATACTTACCTAGCTTATGGAGTCTTCTTAAAGTACAAAGTTTTCTAAAACGATCTGGCAAGAATTAAGAGCCTAGCAGCTCAAATGAATATTTGAGTCAAATGAAGTTTTCTCAGCGAATAGACGCCAAAAATCAACATCTGCTGTGATTCTGGCCCGTGTGAGCACTGAAATCCAATGAAAGCATGTTTGCTATCATCAGTCATGCAATTTCTTGGGTTCCAAAATCTTAAAGTAGTTAGATGAGCTTGAGGGTCGACAACATGTCTTATATACATATATGTTCCAAAAGAAACAAGCTGTTTAGACTATATTATGTTCAAATTCTCTCGCCGCGAATGAACATCAAATCAAACATGTACTTGCGTTTTCAAAAAGTGCTTATGCAAACTCAATTCAAAGCACATACTTACCTTTGCTTATGGAGTCTTCTTAAAGTACAAAGTTTTCTAAAACGATCTGGCAAGAATTAAGAGCCTAGCAGCTCAAATGAATATTTGAGTCAAATGGAGTTTTTCGGCGAATAGACGCCAAAATCAACATCTGCTGTGATTCTGGCCCGCTCAGCAACTGAAATCAAATGAAAGCATGTTTGCCATCATCAGTCATGCAATTTCTTGGGTTCCAGAAATCTTAAAGTAGTTAGATGAGCTTGAGGGTCGACAACATGTCTTATATACATATATGTTCCAAAAGAAACAAGCTGTTTAGACTATATTATGTTCAAATTCTCTCTCGTCATAATGAACATCAAATCAAACATGTACTGCTTTCAAAAAGTGCTTATGCAAACTCAATTCAAAGCACATACATACCTTGCTTATGGAGTCTTCTTTAAAGTACAAAGTTTTCTAAAACGATCTGGCAAGAATTAAGAGCCTAGCAGCTCAAATGAATATTTGAGTCAAATGAAGTTTTCGCTTAATAGACGCCAAAATCAACATCTGCTGTGATTCTGGTCTGCGCACTGAAATCAAATGAAAGCATGTTTGCCATCATCAGTCATGCAATTTCTGGGTTCCAAAATCTTAAAGTAGTTAGATGAGCTTGAGGGTCGATAACATGTCTTATATACATATATGTTCCAAAAGAAACAAGCTGTTTAGGACTATATTATGTTCAAATTCTCTCTCGTCATGTAATGAACATCAAATCAAACATGTACTGCGCTTTCAAAAAGTGCTTATGCAAACTCAATTCAAAGCACATACTTATCCTTGCTTATGGAGTCTTCTTAAAGTACAAAGTTTTCTAAAACGATCTGGCAAGAATTAAGAGCCTAGCAGCTCAAAATGAATATTTGAGTCAAAATGAAGTTTTCGCTGAAAAGACGCCAAAAATCAACATCTGCTGTGATTCTGGCCCGTAAGCGACTGAAATCCAATGAAATCATGTTTGACAACATCAGACATGCAATTTCTTGGGTACCAAAATATTAAAGTAGTTAGATGAGCTTGAGGGTCGACAACATGTCTTATATACATATATGTTCCAAAAGAAACAAGCTGTTTAGACTATATTATGTTCAAATTCCTCTCTCGTCATGTAATGAACATCAAATCAAACATGTACTGCGCTTTCAAAAAGTGCTTATGCAAACTCAATTCAAAGAACATACTTTCCTTGCTTATGGAGTCTTCTTAAAGTACAAAGTTTTCTAAAACGATCTGGCAAGAATTAAGAGCCTAGCAGCTCAAATGAATATTTGAGTCAAATGAAGTTTTCTCGGCGAATAGACGCCAAAAATCAACATCTGCTGTGATTCTGGCCCGTGTGCGCACTGAAATCCAATGAAAGCATGTTTGCCATCATCAGTCATGCAATGATTTTGGGTTCCAAAATCTTAAAGTAGTTAGATGAGCTTGAGGGGTCGACAACATGTCTTATATACATATATGTTCCAAAAGAAACAAGCTGTTTAGACTATATTATGTTCAAATACCCTCTCTAGTAGAAAATGAACATCAAATCAAACATGTACTGCGTTTTCAAAAAGTGCTTATGCAAACTCAATTCAAAGCACATACATATCTTGCTTATGGAGTCTTCTTAAAGTACAAAGTTTTCTAAAACGATCTGGCAAGAATTAAGAGCCTAGCAGCTCAAATGAATATTTGAGTCAAATGAAGTTTTCGGCTAATAGACGCCAAAATCAACATCTGCTGTGATTCTGGCCCGTGTGCGCACTGAAATCCAATGAAAGCATGTTTGCCATCATCAGTCATGCAATTTCTTGGTTTCCAAAATCTTAAAGTAGTTAGATGAGCTTGAGGGGTCGACAACATGTCTTATATACATATATGTTCCAAAAGAAACAAGCTGTTTAGACTATATTATGTTCAAATTCCTCTCTCGTCATAATGAACATCAAATCAAACATGTACTATGCTTTCAAAAAGTGCTTATGCAACTCAATTCAAAGCACATACATACCTTGCTTATGGAGTCTTCTTAAAGTACAAAGTTTTCTAAAACGATCTGGCAAGAATTAAGAGCCTAGCAGCTCAAATGAATATTTGAGTCAAATGAAGTTTTCGCTTAATAGACGCCAAAAATCAACATCTGCTGTGATTCTGGCCCGTAAGACTGAAATCAAATGAAAGCATGTTTGCCATCATCAGTCATGCAATTTCTGGGTTCCAAAATCTTAAAGTAGTTAGATGAGCTTGAGGGGTCGACAACATGTCTTATATACATATATGTTCCAAAAGAAACAAGTTGTTTAGACTATATTATGTTCAAATTCTCTCTCGTCATAATGAACATCAAATCAAACATGTACTGCTTTTCAAAAAATGCTTATGCAAACTCAATTCAAAGCACATACATACCTTGCTTATGGAGTCTTTAAAGTACAAAGTTTTCTAAAACGATCTGGCAAGAATTAAGAGCCTAGCAGCTCAAATGAATATTTGAGTCAAATGAAGTTTTCGGCGAATAGACGCCAAAATCAACATCTGCTGTGATTCTGGCCAGTGCTAAGACTGAAATCAAATGAAAGCATGTTTGCCATCATCAGTCATGCAATTTTGGGTTCCAAAATCTTAAAGTAGTTAGATGAGCTTGAGGGTCGACAACATGTCTTATATACATATATGTTCCAAAAGAAACAAGCTGTTTAGACTATATTATGTTCAAATTCCTCTCTCGTCGCTAATGAACATCAAATCAAACATGTACTGCGCTTTTCAAAAAGTGCTTATAAACTCAATTCAAAGCACATACTTACCTTGCTTATGGAGTCTTCTTAAAGTACAAAGTTTTCAAAACGATCTGGCAAGAATTAAGAGCCTAGCAGCTCAAAATGAATATTTGAGTCAAATGAAGTTTTTCAAGTAATAGACGCCTAAAAATCAACATCTGCTGTGATTCTGGAAAGGCAAGACTGAAATCAAAATGAAAGCATGTTTGCCATCATCAGTCATGCAATTCTTAGGGTTCCAAAATCTTAAAGTAGTTAGATGAGCTTGAGGGTCGACAACATGTCTTATATACATATATGTTCCAAAAGAAACAAGTTGTTTAGACTATATTATGTTCAAATTCTCTCTCGTCATGAATGAACATCAAATCAAACATGTATCATGCTTTCAAAAAGTGCTTATGCAAACTCAATTCAAAGCACATACTACCTTGCTTATGGAGTCTTCTTAAAGTAGAAAGTTTTCTAAAACGATCTGGCAAGAATTAAGAGCCTAGCAGCTCAAATGAATATTTGAGTCAAATGAGTTTTTCGCTTAATAGACGCCAAAAATCAACATCTGCTGTGATTCTGGCCTGCCTAAGACTGAAATCAAATGAAAGCATGTTTAAGCATCATCAGTCATGCAATTTCTTGGGTTCCAAAAATCTTAAAGTAGTTAGATGAGCTTGAGGGTCGACACATTAACATATCTTTGAGGTACATATACATATATGTTCCAAAGAAACAAGCTGTTTAGATTCATATTATGTTCAAATTCCTCTCTCGCCGCTAATGAACATCAAATCAAAACATGTACTGCAGCCAAAAAGTGCTTATGCGTAAACTCAATTCAGCACATACTTACCTTGCTTTGCTTATGGAGTCTTCTTAAAGTACAAAGTTTTCTAAAACGATCTGGCAAGAATTAAGAGGCCTAGCAGCTCAAATGAATATTTGAGTCAAATGAAGTTTTGTCTGCTGAATAGACGCCTGTAAATCAACATCTGCTGTGATTCTGGGTCTGCTAGCGCACTCGAAATCAAAATGAAAGCATGTTTGCCATCATCAGTCAGTGCAATTTCTGGGTTCCAAAATCTTAAAGTAGTTAGATGAGCTTGAGGGATCGACAACATGTCTTATATACATATATGTTCCAAAAGAAACAAGCTTGTTTAGGAATTTATATTATGTTCAAATTCTCTCTCGTTGCGAATTTAAACATCAATCAAACATGTACTATGCTTTTCAAAAAGTGCTTATGCAAACTCAATTCAAAGCACATACTTATCTTGCTTATGGAGTCTTCTTAAAGTACAAAGTTTTCTAAAAACGATCTGGCAAGAATTAAGAGGCCTAGCAGCTCAAAATGAATATTTGAGTCAAATGAAGTTTTCGCTGAATAGACGCCAAAAATCAACATCTGCTGTGATTCTGGCCCGCTGTAAGCACTCGAAATCAAATGAAAAGCTTGTTTGCCATCATCAGTCATGCAATTTCGTGGGTTCCAAAAATCTAAAGTAGTTAGATGAGCTTGAGGGGTCGACAACATGTCTTATATACATATATGTTCCAAAAGAAACAAGCTGTTTAGGACTATATTATGTTCAAATTCCCTCTCTCGCCGCTAATGAACATCAAATCAAACATGTACTTGGCGCGCTTTTCAAAAAAAAGTGCTTTTATGCAAACTCGTTAATTCAAAAGCACATACTTACCTTTTTCTGCTTATGGAGTCTTCTTAAAGTAGAAAGTTTTCTAAAACTTATCTGGCAAGAATTAAGAGCCTAGCAGCTTTCCAAAATGAATATTTGAGTCAAAATGGTTTTCGGCTGAATAGACGCCAAAAATCAACATCAACATCTGCTGTGATTCTGGCCCTGCCTGTAAGACTGAAATCAAAATGAAAGCATGTTTGCCATCATCAGTCATGCAATTTCTTGGGTTCCAAAATCTTAAAGTAGTTAGATGAGCTTGAGGGTCGACAACATATCTTATATACATATATGTTCCAAAAGAAACAAGCTGTTTAGACTATATTATGTTCAAATTCTCTCAAGGGAATGAACATCAAACCAAACATGTACTGGCGTTTTTCAAAAAAGTGCTTATGCAAACTCAATTCAAAGCACATACATACCTTTTGCTTATGGAGTCTTTCTTAAAGTACAAAGTTTTCTAAAATCGATCTGGCAAGAATTAAGATATGCCTAGCAGGCTCAAAATGAATATTTGAGTCAAATGAAGTTTTCGCTTTTGAATCAGACGCCAAAAATCAACATCTGCTAAGTGATTCTGGCCTCAAGCACTGAAATCAAAATGAAAGCATGTTTGCCATCATCAGTCATGCAATTTCTGGGTTCCAAAATCTTAAAGTAGTTAGATGAGCTTTGAGGTCGCACAACATATCTTTATATACATATATGTTCCAAAAGAAACAAGCTGTTTAGGACTATATTATGTTCAAGTTCCTCTCTCTGCCGCTAATGAACACTTCAAATCAAATATGTACTGGTGCTTTCAAAAAGTATGAAAACTCAATTCAAAGCACATACTAAGCTTTCTTTTGGGAGTCTTCTTTAGCGTAGAAAGTTTTCAAACGATCTGGCAAGAATTAAGAGCCTAGCAGCTCAAAATGAATATTTGAGTCAAATGAAGCTTCTTTCACTGAAAAAGATGCTAAAAAATCAACATCTGCTGTGATTCTGGCCCGTCGCCAGCTTGAAATCAAATTCAGCATGTTTCCCGTCATCAGTCAAGTGCAATTTCTTAAGGTAAAATCTTAAAAGTAGTTAGGGATGAGCTTGAGGGTCGACAACATATCTTATATGCATATATTTTTCCAAAAGAAACAAGCTGCTTAGACTATATTATGTTCAAATTCCTCTCTCGCCGCTAACGAACATCAACCAAACATGTACCGCGCTTTTCAAAAAAATGCTTGTACAAACTCAATTCAAAACACATACTTACCTTGCTTATGGAGTCTTCTAGTACAAAGTTTTCTAAACGATTCAAGAATTAAGAGCCTAGCAGCTTCAAATGAATATTTGAGTCAAATGAAGTTTTCGCTGAAAAGACGCCAAAATCAACATCTGCTGTGATTCTGGCCCGCTCATGCGACTGAAATCAAAATGCCATCGTTTGCCATCAGTCATGCAATTTCTTGGGTTCCAAAATCTAAAGTAGTTAGGATGAGCTTTGAGGGACGACAACATCTTATATACATATGTTCTAAAAGAAACAAGCTGTTTAGACTATATTATGTTCAAATTTCTCTCGTCGCGTAATGAACATCAAATCAAACATGTACTGGCGCTTTCAAAAAAGTGCCTATGCAACTCAATTCAAAGCACATACTTACCTTGCTTGCGGAGTCTTCGTGAAAGTACAAAGTTTTCTTTAAACGATCTGGCAAGAATTAAGAGCTCAGCAGCTCAAAATGAATATTTGAGTCAAATGAAGTTTCTTCGTTGAAAAAGACGCCAAAATCTCCAACATCTGCTGATTCTGGGTCTGCCTACAAGACTGAAATCAAATGAAAGCACGCTTGCCATCATCATCATGCAATTTCTTGGGTTCCAAAATCTTAAAGTAGTTAGATGAGCTGAGGGTCGACAACATATCTTATATATATGTTCCAAAGAAACAAGTTGTTTAGACTATATTATGTTCAAATTCCTCTCGTCGCCAATGAACATCAAATCAACATACCGCGCTTTTCAAAAGTGCCTATGCAAACTCAATTCAAAGCACATACTTTCATTTTGCTTATGGAGTCTTCGTAGTACAAAGTTTTCTAAAACGACTGGCAAGAATTAAGAGCCTAGCAGCTCAAAATGAATATTTGAGTCAAATGAGTTTTCGCTAATAGACGCCAAAATCAATATCTGCTGTGATTTTGAAAGTTCATGATTGAAATCAAATGAGTTAACATTTGCCATCATCAGTCATGGCCTTTAGTTCCAAAAATCTTAAAGTAGTTAGATGAGCTTGAGGGGTCGACAACATGTCTTATATACATATATGTTCCAAAAGAAACAAGCTGTTTAGACTATATTTTGTTCAAATTCTCTCTCGTCATGAATCACCAACAAATCAAATATTATGTATCATGCTTAAAAATGTTGTACAAACTCAATTCAAAGCACATACTTACCTTGCTTATGGAGTCTTCTTAGCACAAAGTTTTTCTAAAAGGATCTGGCAAGAATTAAGAGCCTAGCAGCTCAAATGAATATGTGAGTCAAATTAAGTTTTTCGCTGAAAAGACACCAAAATCAATATCTGCTGTGATTCTGGCCCGTCTACAGACTGAAATCGTAATGAAAGCACGCTTACATCATCAGTCATGCAATTTCTGTCTCCAAAATCTTAAAGAAGTTAGATGAGCTTGAGGGGTCGACACAACACATCTTATATGCTACATATATGTTCCAAAAAGAAACAAGTTGTTTAGACTATATTATGTTCAAATTCCTCTCGTCAGCGAATGAACATCAACAAATCAAATATGTACTGCGTTTTCAAAAATGTTTGTACAAACTCAATTCAAAGCACATACCAAGCTTTTGGGAGTCTTCTAAAGTAGAAAGCTTCAAAAACGATCTGGCAGAATTAAGAGCCTGTAGCTCAAATGAATATTTGAGTCAAATGAAGTTTTCGCTGAAAAGACGCCAAAATCACATCTGCTGTGATTTTGGAAAAGTTCAGCACTGACATCAAATGAAAGCACATTTGCCCCATCATCAGTCATGCAATTTCTTGGGTTCCAAAAATCTTAAAGTAGTTAGATGAGCTGAGGGGTCGACAACATATCTTATATAAATATATGTTCCAAAAGAAACAAGACTATATTATGTTCAAATTCCTCTCTCGTCACAATGAACATCAAATCAAACAACATGTACTATGCTTTTCAAAATGCTTGTACAAACTCAATTCAGCACATACTTAACCTTGCTTATGGAGTCTTCTTAAAGGGCCAAAGTTTTCAAAACGATTCAGCAAGAATTAAGAGCCTAGCAGTCAAATGAATATTTGAGTCAAATGAAGCTTCTTTCTCGCTAATAGACGCCCAAAATCAACATCTGTTGTGATTCTGGCCCGTCTGCGCACTGCTGAAATCAAATGAAAGTATGTTTGCCATCATCAGTCACAATTTCTCTAGCTTCCAAAATCTTAAAAGTAGTTAGATGAGCTTGAGGGTCGTGACAACATGTCTTTATATAAATATATTTTCCAAAAGAAACAAGCTGTTTAGACTATATTTTGGTCAAATTAACTATCTCGTCGCTAATTAACATCAAATCAAACATGTATCAAGTGCTTTCAAAAATGCTTGTACAAACTCAATTCAAAGCACATACTACCTTTTGCTTATGGAGTCTTCTTAAAGTACAAAGTTTTCTAAAAGCGATCTGGCAAGAATTAAGAGCCTAGCAGCTCAAATGAATATTTGAGTCAAATGAAGTTTTCGCTGAAAAGACGCCAAAATCAACATCTGTTAGATTCTGGCCCGCTCAAGACTGAAACTGCAATGAAAGCACGCTACATCAGTCATGCAATTTCTGGGTTCCAAAATCCTAAAGTAGTTAGATGAGCTTGACGGGTCAACAATATATCTTATATACATATATGTTCCAAAAGAAACAAGTTGTTTAGACTATATTATATGTTCAAATTCTCTCGCCGCTAATGAACATCAAATCAAACGCATTGGCGCTTTCAAAAAAGTGCCTATGCAACCCAATTCAAAGCACATACTACCTTTTGCTTATGGAGTCTTCTTAGTACAAAGTTTTCTAAAACGATTCAGTAAGAATTAAGAGCCTAGCAGCTCAAAATGAATGTTTGAGTCAATGAAGTTTTCGCTTAATAGATTCAAAATCAACATCTGCTGTGATTTTGGAAAGTTCAAGACAGACATCAAATGAAAGCACATTTCCCATCATCAGTCATGCACTTCTGGGTTCCAAAATCTTAAAGTAGCTAGATGAGCTTGAGGGGTCGACAACATATCTTATATACATATGTTCCAAAGTACGTTGTTTAGGACTATATTATGTCTGTAATTCTCTCGTCATGTAATGAACATCAAATCAAACATGTACTCGCGCTAAAAATGCTTTGTACAAACTAATTCAAAGCACATACTTATCTTTTGCTTATGGAGTCTTCTTAGTACAAAGTTTTCTAAAATGATCTGGCAAGAATTAAGAGCCTAGCAGCTCAAATGAATATTTGAGTCAAATGAAGTTTTCGGCTAATAGACGCCAAAATCAACATCTGTGATTCTGGCCCGTCTGCGCACTGAAATCAAATGAAAGCATCGTTTGCCATCATCAGTCATCAAGGCAATTTCTTAGCTTTCCAAAAATCTTAAAGTAGTTAGATGAGCTTGAGGGATCGCATAACATGTCTTATATAAATATATGTTACAAAAGTAACAAGCTGTTTTGACTATATTATGGTAAAATTCTCTCGTCATGTAATGAAAATCAAATCAAACATGTACTATGCTTTTCAAAATTGCTTATGCAAACTCAATTCAAAGCACATACTAAGTTTTTGGGAGTCTTGTTGAAGCGAGAGAAAGTTTTTCTAAAAACGATTCTGGCAAGAATTAGAGGCCTAGCAGCTCAAATGAATATTTGAGTCAAAATGAAGTTTTCGCTGAAAAGAGTACAAAAATCAACATCTGCTGTGATTCTGGCCTGTTCACAAGACTGAAACTAATGAAAGCATGTTTGCCATCATCAGACATGCAATTTCATGGGCTCCAAAATCTTAAAGTAGTCAGATGAGCTCTGGAGGGTCGACAACATATCTTATATACATATATGTTCTAAAAGAAAAAAGCTGTTTAGACTATATTATGTTCAAATTCTCTCGTCAGCGAATGAACATCAAATCAAACATGTAATTTGTTTTCAAAAAATGCTTATGCAACTCAATTCAAAGCAACATTAGCTGTTGGGAGTCTTTGAAGTAGAGAGAAGTTTTCTAAAACGATCTGGCAAGAATTAAGAGCTCTAGCAGCTCAAAATGAATATTTTGAAAGTCAAATGAAGTTTTCTGCTGAAAAGACGCCAAAAATCAACATCTGCTGTGATTCTGGCCCGCTCATGCGCACTGAAATCAAATGAAAGCATGTTTAAGCCATCATCAGTCATGCAATTTCTGGGTTCCAAAAATCTTAAAAGTAGTTAGATGAGCTTTGAGGTCGACAATGACATCTTTAAGTATACATATATGTTCCAAAAGAAACAAGATAAGTTTAGGAACTATATTATGTTCAAATTCCCTCTCTCGCCGCTAATGAACATCAAATCAAACATGTATCATGCTTTCAAAAAGTGCTTATGCAAACTCAATTCAGCAACATACTTACCGAAGTGCTTATGGAGTCTTCTTAAAGTACAAAGTTTTCTTTAAAAACGATCTGGCAAGAATTAAGAGCCTAGCAGCTCAAATGAATATTTGAGTCAAATGAAGTTTTTCTCGCTGAATAGACGCCAAAATCAACATCTGCTGTGATTCTGTCCAATTTCTAAGCACTGAAATCGTAAAATGAAAGCATGTTTGCATATCATCAGTCATGCAATTTCTTGGGTTCCAAAAATCTTAAAGTAGTTAGATGAGCTTGAGGGTCGACAACATATCTTATATACATATATATAGGTATTATCCAAAAGAAACAAGCTGTTTACGACTATATTATGTTCAAATTCTCCGCCGCTAATGAACATCAAATCAAACATGTACTTAAGCGCTTTTCAAAAAAGTGCTTTATGCAAACTCGCTAATTCAAAGCACATACTAAGCTTTTGTTTGGGAGTCTTAAAGTAGAAAGTCTTTCTAAAACGATTCTGGCAAGAATTAAGAGCCTAGCAGCTCAAAAAATGAATATTTGAGTCAAATGAAGTTTTTCGCTGAATAGACGCCTAAAAATCAACATCTGCTGTGATTCTGGAAAGTCTGCGCACAGGAAATCAAATGAAAGCATGTTTGCCATCATCAGTCATGCAATTTCTTGGGTTCCAAAATCTTAAAGTAGCTTAGATGAGCTTGAGGGTCGCATACATATCTTATATACATATATATGTTCCAAAAAAGAAAAGCTGTTTAGACTATATTATGTTCAAATTCTCTCTCGTCATGTAATGAACATCAAATCAAACATGTATCATGCGTTTTCAAAAAAATGCTTGTACAAACTCAATTCAAAGCAACATACTTACCTTGCTTATGGAGTCTTCTTAAAGTACAAAGTTTTTCTTAAACGATCTGGCAAGAATTAAGAGCCTAGCAGGCTCAAAATGAATATTTGAGTCAAATGAAGTTTGTCATGCGTAATAGACGCCAAAAAATCAACATCTGCTGTGATTCTGGGTGTGCTCATAAAGACTGAAATCGTAATGAAAGCATCGTTTACATCATCAGTCATGCAATTTCTAGCTTCCAAAATCTTAAAGTGAAGTTAGATGAGCTTGAGGGGGTCGACAACATGTCTTATATACATATATGTTCCAAAAGAAACAAGCTGTTTAGACTAGTACATTATGTTCAAATTCCATCTCTCGTTGCTAATGAACATCAAATCAAACATGTATCATGCTTTTCAAAAAGTGCTTATGCAAACTCAATTCAAAGCACATACTTAGCTTTTGCTTTTGGAGTCTTCTTAAAGTAGAAAGTTTTCAAAACGATCTGGCAAGAATTAAGAGCCTTAGCAGCTCAAATGAATATTTGAGTCAAATGAAGTTTTTTCCAGAAAAGACGCCAAAATCAACATCTGCTGTGATTCTGGCCCATGCCTAAGGTAAGACTGAAATCAAATGAAAGCTGCTGTTTGCTTCATCATCAGTCATGCAATTTCTTGGGTTCCAAAATCTTAAAGTAGTTAGGATGAGCTTGAGGGGTCGACAAACATATCTTATATACATATATGTTCCAAAAGAAACAAGCTGTTTAGACTATATTATGTTCAAATTCCCTCTCGTCGCGAATGAACATCAAATCAAAACATGTACTGCGTGCTTCTTTCAAAAAAGTGCTTTATGCAAACTCAATTCAAAGCACATACTTAGCTTATGGAGTCTTCTTAAAGTAGAAAGTTTTCTAAAACGATCTGGCAAGAATTAAGAGCCTAGCAGCTCAAATGAATATTTGAGTCAAATGAAGTTTTCGCTGAACAGACGCCAAAAATCAACATCTGCTGTGATTCTGGCCCGTCTGCGACTGAAATCAAATGAAAGCATGTTTGCCATCATCAGTCATGCAATTTCTTGGGTTCCAAAATCTTAAAGTAGTTAGATGAGCTTGAGGGGTCGACAACATATCTTATATACATATATGTTCCAAAAGAAACAAGCTGTTTAGACTATATTATGTTCAAATTCCTCTCTCGCCGCTAATGAAAATCAAATCCAACATGTACTGCGCTTTTCAAAAAGTGCTTATGCAAACTCAATTCAAAAGCACATACTAAGCTTGCTTTTGGAATCTTCTTAAAGTAGAAAGTTTTCTAAAACGATCTGGCAAGAATTAAGAGCCTAGCAGCTCAAAATGAATATTTGAGTCAAATGAAGTTTTCTCGCTTAAAAGACGCCAAAAATCAACATCTGCTATGATTCTGGACCATCTGCGCACTGAAATCCAATGAAAGCATGTTTGCCATCATCAGTCATGCAATTTCTTGGGTTCCAAAATCTTAAAGTAGTTAGATGAGCTTGAGGGGTCGACAACATATCTTATATACATATATGTTCCAAAAGAAACAAGCTGTTTAGACTATATTATGTTCAAGTTCCTCTCGTCATAATGAACATCAAATCAAACATGTACTGCGTTTTCAAAAAATGCTTATACAAACTCAATTCAAAGCACATACTAAGCTTTCTTTGGGAGTCTTCTTGAAGTAGAAAGTTTTCTAAAACGATCTGGCAAGAATTAAGAGCCTAGCAGCTCAAATGAATATTTGAGTCAAATGAAGTTTTCTCACTGAAAAGATGCCAAAAATCAACATCTGCTGTGATTCTGGCCCGTCTGCGCGCTGAAATCAAATTAAAGCATGTTTCCCGTCATCAGTCATGCAATTTCTTGGGTTGCAAAATCTTAAAGTAGTTAGATGAGCTTGAGGGGTCGACAACATATCTTATATGCATATATTTTCCAAAAGAAACAAGCTGCTTAGACTATATTATGTTCAAATTCCCTCTCGTCATGAATGAACATCAAATCAAACATTTACTGCGTTTTCAATAAATGCTTGTACAAACTCAATTCAAAACACATACTTACCTTGCTTATGGAGTCTTCTTAAAGTACAAAGTTTTCTAAAACGATCTGGCAAGAATTAAGAGCCTAGCAGCTCAAATGAATATTTGAGTCAAATGAAGTTTTCTCGCTGAAAAGACGCCAAAAATCAACATCTGCTGTGATTCTGGCCCGCCTCAAGCACTGAAATCAAATGAAAGCATGTTTGCCATCATCAGTCATGCAATTTCTTGGGTTCCAAAATCTTAAAGTAGTTAGATGAGCTTGATGTGTCTACATCATATCTTATATACATATATGTTCTAAAATAAATAAGCTGTTTAGACTATTTTATGTTCAAATTCCTCTCTCGTCAGCGAATGAACATCAAATCAAACATGTACTGCGCTTTTCAAAAAAGTGCTCATGCAAACTCAATTCAAAGCACATACGTACCTTGCTTATGGAGTCTTCGTAAAGTACAAAGTTTTCTAAAACGATCTGGCAAGAATTAAGAGCCTAGCAGCTCAAATGAATATTTGAGTCAAATGAAGTTTTCTCGCTGAAAAGACGCCAAAAATCAACATCTGCTGTGATTCTGGCCCGTCTGCGCACTGAAATCAAATGAAAGCACGTTTGCCATCATCAGTCATGCAATTTCTTGGGTTCCAAAATCTTAAAGTAGTTAGATGAGCTTGAGGGGTCGACAACATATCTTATATACATATATGTTCCAAAAGAAACAAGCTGTTTAGACTATATTATGTTCACATTCCCTCTCTCGTCGCGAATGAACATCAAATCAAACATGTACTGCGTTTTCAAAAAAGTGCTCATGCAAACTCAATTCAAAGCACATACTTACCTTGCTTATGGAGTCTTCGTAAAGTACAAAGTTTTCTAAAACGATCTGGCAAGAATTAAGAGCCTAGCAGCTCAAATGAATATTTGAGTCAAATGAAGTTTTCGCGAATAGACGCCAAAATCAACATCTGCTGTGATTTTGGAAAGTCTGCGCACTGAAATCAAATGAAAGCATTTGCCATCATCAGTCATGCAATTTCTTGGGTACCAAAATCTTAAATAAGTTAGATGAGCTTGAGGGGTCGACAACATGTCTTATATACATATATGTTCCAAAAGAAACAAGCTGTTTAGACTATATTTTGTTCAAATTCCCTCTCTCGTCGCGAATGAACATCAAATCAAACATGTACTGCGTTTTCAAAAAATGCTTGTACAAACTCAATTCAAAGCACATACTTACCTTGCTTATGGAGTCTTCTTAAAGTACAAAGTTTTCTAAAAGGATCTGGCAAGAATTAAGAGCCTAGCAGCTCAAATGAATATGTGAGTCAAATTAAGTTTTCTCGCTGAAAAGACACCAAAAATCAACATCTGCTGTGATTCTGGCCCGTCTGCGCACTGAAATCAAATGAAAGCACGTTTGCCATCATCAGTCATGCAATTTCTTGGGTTCCAAAATCTTAAAGTAGTTAGATGAGCTTGAGGGGTCGACAACATGTCTTATATACATATATGTTCCAAAAGAAACAAGCTGTTTAGACTATATTATGTTCAAATTCCCTCTCTCGTCGCGAATGAACATCAAATCAAACATGTACTGCGTTTTCAAAAAATGCTTGTACAAACTCAATTCAAAGCACATACTAAGCTTTCTTTGGGAGTCTTCTTAAAGTAGAAAGTTTTCTAAAACGATCTGGCAAGAATTAAGAGCCTAGCAGCTCAAATGAATATTTGAGTCAAATGAAGTTTTCTCGCTGAAAAGACGCCAAAAATCAACATCTGCTGTGATTTTGGAAAGTCTGCGCACTGACATCAAATGAAAGCACATTTGCCCCATCATCAGTCATGCAATTTCTTGGGTTCCAAAATCTTAAAGTAGTTAGATGAGCTTGAGGGGTCGACAACATATCTTATATACATATATGTTCCAAAAGAAACAAGCTGTTTAGACTATATTATGTTCAAATTCCCTCTCTCGTCGCGAATGAACATCAAATCAAACATGTACTGCGTTTTCAAAAAATGCTTGTACAAACTCAATTCAAAGCACATACTTACCTTGCTTATGGAGTCTTCTTAAAGTACAAAGTTTTCTAAAACGATCTGGCAAGAATTAAGAGCCTAGCAGCTCAAATGAATATTTGAGTCAAATGAAGTTTTCTCGCTGAAAAGACGCCAAAATCAACATCTGCTGTGATTCTGGCCCGTCTGCGCACTGAAATCAAATGAAAGCATGTTTGCCATCATCAGTCATGCAATTTCTTAGCTTCCAAAATCTTAAAGTAGTTAGATGAGCTTGAGGGATCGACAACATGTCTTATATACATATATGTTCCAAAAGAAACAAGCTGTTTAGACTATATTTTGTTCAAATTCCCTCTCTCGTCGCGAATGAACATCAAATCAAACATGTACTACATTTTCAAAAAATGTTTCTACAAACTCAATTCAAAGCACATACTTACCTTGCTTATGGAGTCTTCTTAAAGTACAAAGTTTTCTAAAACGATCTGGCAAGAATTAAGAGCCTAGCAGCTCAAATGAATATTTCAGTCAAATGAAGTTTTCTCGCTGAAAAGACGCCAAAAATCAACATCTGCTGTGATTCTGGCCCGTCTGCGCACTGAAATCAAATGAAAGCATGTTTGCCATCATCAGTCATGCAATTTCTTGGGTTCCAAAATCTTAAAGAAGTTAGATGAGCTTATATACATATATGTTCCAAAAGAAACAAGCTGTTTAGACTATAATATGTTCAAATTCCCTCTCTCGTCGCGAATGAACATCAAATCAAACATGTACTGCGTTTTCAAAAAATTGCTTATGCAAACTCAATTCAAAGCACATACTAAGGTTTCTTTGGGAGTCTTCTTGAAGTAGAAAGTTTTCTAAAACGATCTGGCAAGAATTAAGAGCCTAGCAGCTCAAATGAATATTTGAGTCAAATTAAGTTTTCTCGCTGAAAAGACGCCAAAAATCAACATCTGCTGTGATTCTGGCCCATCTGCGCACTGAAATCAAATGAAAGCATGTTTGCCATCATCAGTCATGCAATTTCTTGGGTTCCAAAATCTTAAAGTAGTTAGATGAGCTTGAGGGGTCGACAACATATCTTATATACATATATGTTCCAAAAGAAACAAGCTGTTTAGACTATATTATGTTCAAATTCCCTCTCTCGTCGATAATGAACTTCAAATCAAACATGTACTGCGTTTTCAAAAAATGCTTGTACAAACTCAATTCAAAGCACATACTTACCTTGCTTATGGAGTCCTCTTAAAGTAGAAAGTTTTCTAAAATGATCTGGCAAGAATTAAGAGCCTAGCAGCTCAAATGAATATTTGAGTCAAATGAAGTTTTCTCGCTGAAAGACGCCAAAAATCAACATCTGCTGTGATTCTGGACCGTCTGACTGAAATCCAATGAAAGCATGTTTGCCATCATCAGTCATGCAATTTCTTGTGTTCCAAAATCTTAAAGTAGTTAGATGAGCTTGAGGGGTCGACAACATATCTTATATACATATATGTTCCAAAAGAAAAAAGCTGTTTAGACTATATTATGTTCAAATTCCCTCTCTCGTCGCGAATGAACTTCAAATCAAACATGTACTGCGTTTTCAAAAAATGCTTGTACAAACTCAATTCAAAGCACATACTTACCTTGCTTATGGAGTCTTCTTAAAGTAGAAAGTTTTCTAAAACGATCTGGCAAGAATTAAGAGCCTAGCAGCTCAAATGAATATTTGAGTCAAATGAAGTTTTCTCGGCGAATAGACGCCAAAAATCAACATCTGCTGTGATTCTGGCCCGTCTGCGCACTGAAATCAAATGAAAGCATGTTTGCCATCATCAGTCATGCAATTTCTTGGGTTCCAAAATCTTAAAGTAGTTAGATGAGCTTGAGGGGTCGACAACATATCTTATATACATATTTGTTCCAAAAGAAACAAGCTGTTTAGACTATATTATGTTCAAATTCCTCTCGTCGCGAATGAACATCAAATCAAACATGTACTGCGTTTTCAAAAAATGCTTGTACAAACTCAATTCAAAGCACATACTTACCTTGCTTATGGAGTCTTCTTAAAGTACAAAGTTTTCTAAAACGATCTGGCAAGAATTAAGAGCCTAGCAGCTCAAATGAATATTTGAGTCAAATGAAGTTTTCTCGGCGAATAGACGCCAAAAATCAACATCTGCAGTGAATTTGGAAAGTCTGCGCAATGAAATCCAATGAAAACATGTCTGCCATCATCAGTCATGCAATTTCTTGGCTTCCAAAATCTTAAAGTAGTTAGATGAGCCTGAGGGTCGACAACATATCTTATATACATATATGTTCCAAAAGAAACAAGCTGTTTAGACTATATTATGTTCAAATTCCCTCTCTCGTCGCGAATGAACATCAAATCAAACATGTACTGCGTTTTCAAAAAATGCTTGTACAAACTCAATTCAAAGCACATACTTACCTTGCTTATGGAGTCTTCTTAAAGTAGAAAGTTTTCTAAAACGATCTGGCAAGAATTAAGAGCCTAGCAGCTCAAATGAATATTTGAGTCAAATGAAGTTTTCTCGGCGAATAGACGCCAAAAATCAACATCTGTTGTGATTCTGGCCCGTCTGCGTACTGAAATCAAATGAAAGCATGTTTGCCATCATCAGTCATGCAATTTCTTGGGTTCCAAAATTTTAAAGTAGTTAGATGAGCCTGAGGGTCGACAACATATCTTATATACATATATGTTCCAAAAGAAAAAAGCTGTTTAGACTATATTATGTTCAAATTCCCTCTCTCGTCGCGAATGAACATCAAATCAAACATGTACTGCGTTTTCAAAAAATGCTTGTACAAACTCAATTCAAAGCACATACTTACCTTGCTTATGGAGTCCTCTTAAAGTAGAAAGTTTTCTAAAATGATCTGGCAAGAATTAAGAGCCTAGCAGCTCAAATGAATATTTGAGTCAAATGAAGTTTTCTCGCTGAAAAGACGCCAAAAATCAACATCTGCTGTGATTCTGGACCGTCTCGACTGAAATCAAATGAAAGCATGTTTGCCATCATCAGTCATGCAATTTCTTGGGTTCCAAAATCTTAAAGTAGTTAGATGAGCTTGAGGGGTCAACAACATATCTTATATACATATATGTTCCAAAAGAAACAAGCTGTTTAGACTATATTATGTTCAAATTCCCTCTCTCGTCGCGAATGAACATCAAATCAAACATGTACTGCGTTTTCAAAAAATGCTTGTACAAACTCAATTCAAAGCACATACTTACCTTGCTTATGGAGTCTTCTTAAAGTAGAAAGTTTTCTAAAACGATCTGGCAAGAATTAAGAGCCTAGCAGCTCAAATGAATATTTGAGTCAAATGAAGTTTTCTCGGCGAATAGACGCCAAAAATCAACATCTGTTGTGATTCTGGCCCGTCTGCCTACTGAAATCAAATGAAAGCATGTTTGCTATCATCAGTCATGCAATTTCTTGGGTTCCAAAATTTTAAAGTAGTTAGATGAGCCTGAGGGTCGACAACAAATCTTATATACGTATATGTTCCAAAAGAAAAAAGCTGTTTAGACTATATTATGTTCAAATTCCCTCTCTCGTCGCGAATGAACATCAAATCAAACATGTACTGCGTTTTCAAAAAATGCTTGTACAAACTCAATTCAAAGCACATACTTACCTTGCTTATGGAGTCTTCTTAAAGTAGAAAGTTTTCTAAAATGATCTGGCAAGAATTAAGAGCCTAGCAGCTCAAATGAATATTTGAGTCAAATGAAGTTTTCTCGCTGAACAGACGCCAAAAATCAACATCTGCTGTGATTCTGGACCGTCTGCGTACTGAAATCAAATGAAAGCATGTTTGCCATCATCAGTCATGCAATTTCTTGGGTTCCAAAATCTTAAAGTAGTTAGATGAGCTTGAGGGGTCAACAACATATCTTATATACATATATTTTCCAAAAGAAACAAGCTGTTTAGACTATATTATGTTCAAATTCCCTCTCTCGTCGCGAATGAACATCAAATCAAACATGTACTGCGTTTTCAAAAAATGCTTGTACAAACTCAATTCAAAGCACATACTTACCTTGCTTATGGAGTCTTCTTAAAGTAGAAAGTTTTCTAAAACGATCTGGCAAGAATTAAGAGCCTAGCAGCTCAAATGAATATTTGAGTCAAATGAAGTTTTCTCGCTGAAAAGACGCCACAAAACAACATCTGCTGTGATTCTGGCCCGTCTGCGCAATGAAATCAAATGAAAGCATGTTTGCCATCATCAGTCATGCAATTTCTTGGGTTCCAAAATCTTAAAGTAGTTAGATGAGCCTGAGGGGTCGACAACATATCTTATATACATATATATTCCAAAAGAAACAAGCTGTTTAGACTATATTATGTTCAAATTCCCTCTCTCGTCGTGAATGAACATCAAATCAAACATGTACTGCGTTTTCAAAAAATTGCTTATGCAAACTCAATTCAAAGCACATACTAAGGTTTCTTTGGGAGTCTTCTTGAAGTAGAAAGTTTTCTAAAACGATCTGGCAAGAATTAAGAGCCTAGCAGCTCAAATGAATATTTCAGTCAAATGAAGTTTTCTCGCTGAAAAGACGCCAAAAATCAACATCTGCTGTGATTCTGGCCCGTCTCTTACTGAAATCAAATGAAAGCATGTTTGCCATCATCAGTCATGCAATTTCTTGGGTTCCAAAATCTTAAAGTAGTTAGATGAGCTTGAGGGGTCGACAACATATCTTATATACATATATGTTCCAAAAGAAACAAGCTGTTTAGACTATATTATGCTCAAATTCCCTCTCGTCGCGAATGAACTTCAAATCAAACATGTACTGCGTTTTCAAAAAATGCTTATGCAAACTCAATTCAAAGCAAATACTTAGCTTTCTTTGGGAGTCTTCTTAAAGTAGAAAGTTTTCTAAAACGATCTGGCAAGAATTAAGAGCCTAGCAGCTCAAATGAATATTTGAGTCAAATGAAGTTTTCTCGCTGAAAAGACACCAAAAATCAACATCTGCTGTGATTCTGGCCCGTCTGCACTGAAATCAAATGAAAGCATGTTTGCCATCATCAGTCATGCAATTTCTTGGGTTCCAAAATCTTAAAGTAGTTAGATGAGCTTGAGGGGTCGACAACATATCTTATATACATATATGTTCCAAAAGAAACAAGCTGTTTAGACTATATTATGTTCAAATTCCCTCTCTCGTCGCGAATGAACATCAAATCAAACATGTACTGCGTTTTCAAAAAATGCTTGTACAAACTCAATTCAAAGCACATACTTACCTTGCTTATGGAGTCTTCTTAAAGTACAAAGTTTTCTAAAACGATCTGGCAAGAATTAAGAGCCTAGCAGCTCAAATGAATATTTGAGTCAAATGAAGTTTTCTCGGCGAATAGACGCCAAAATCAACATCTGCAGTGATTTTGGAAAGTCTGCGCAATGAAATCAAATGAAAACATGTCTGCCATCAACAGTCATGCAATTTCTTGGCTTCCAAAATCTTAAAGTAGTTAGATGAGCCTGAGGGTCGAGAACATATCTTATATACATATATGTTCCAAAAGAAAAAAGCTGTTTAGACTATATTATGTTCAAATTACCTCTCTCGTCGCGAATGAACATCAAATCAAACATGTACTGCGTTTTCAAAAAATGCTTGTACAAACTCAATTCAAAGCACATACTTACCTTGCTTATGGAGTCTTCTTAAAGTAGAAAGTTTTCTAAAACGATCTGGCAAGAATTAAGAGCCTAGCAGCTCAAATGAATATTTGAGTCAAATGAAGATTTCTCGGCGAATAGACGCCAAAAATCAACATCTGTTGTGATTCTGGCCCGTCTGCGTACTGAAATCAAATGAAAGCATGTTTGCCATCATCAGTCATGCAATTTCTTGGGTTCCAAAATCTTAAAGTAGTTAGATGAGCCTGAGGGTCGACAACATATCTTATATACATATATGTTCCAAAAGAAAAAAGCTGTTTAGACTATATTATGTTCAAATTCCCTCTCTCGTCGCGAATGAACATCAAATCAAACATGTACTGCGTTTTCAAAAAATGCTTGTACAAACTCAATTCAAAGCACATACTTACCTTGCTTATGGAGTCTTCTTAAAGTAGAAAGTTTTCTAAAATGATCTGGCAAGAATTAAGAGCCTAGCAGCTCAAATGAATATTTGAGTCAAATGAAGTTTTCTCGCTGAACAGACGCCAAAAATCAACATCTGCTGTGATTCTGGACCGTCTGCGCACTGAAATCAAATGAAAGCATGTTTGCCATCATCAGTCATGCAATTTCTTGGGTTCCAAAATCTTAAAGTAGTTAGATGAGCTTGAGGGGTCAACAACATATCTTATATACATATATGTTCCAAAAGAAACAAGCTGTTTAGACTATATTATGTTCAAATTCCCTCTCTCTTTGCGAATGAACATCAAATCAAACATGTACTGCGTTTTCAAAAAATGCTTGTACAAACTCAATTCAAAGCACATACTTACCTTGCTTATGGAGTCTTCTTAAAGTAGAAAGTTTTCTAAAACGATCTGGCAAGAATTAAGAGCCTAGCAGCTCAAATGAATATTTGAGTCAAATGAAGTTTTCTCGGCGAATAGACGCCAAAAATCAACGTCTGTTGTGATTCTGGCCCGTCTGCGTACTGAAATCAAATGAAAGCATGTTTGCCATCATCAGTCATGCAATTTCTTGGGTTCCAAAATCTTAAAGTAGTTAGATGAGCCTGAGGGTCGACAACATATCTTATATACATATATGTTCCAAAAGAAAAAAGCTGTTTAGACTATATTATGTTCAAATTCCCTCTCTCGTCGCGAATGAACATCAAATCAAACATGTACTGCGTTTTCAAAAAATGCTTGTACAAACTCAATTCAAAGCACATACTTACCTTGCTTATGGAGTCTTCTTAAAGTAGAAAGTTTTCTAAAATGATCTGGCAAGAATTAAGAGCCTAGCAGCTCAAATGAATATTTGAGTCAAATGAAGTTTTCTCGCTGAACAGACGCCAAAAATCAACATCTGCTGTGATTCTGGACCGTCTGCGTACTGAAATCAAATGAAAGCATGTTTGCCATCATCAGTCATGCAATTTCTTGGGTTCCAAAATCTTAAAGTAGTTAGATGAGCTTGAGGGGTCAACAACATATCTTATATACATATATTTTCCAAAAGAAACAAGCTGTTTAGACTATATTATGTTCAAATTCCCTCTCTCGTCGCGAATGAACATCAAATCAAACATGTACTGCGTTTTCAAAAAATGCTTGTACAAACTCAATTCAAAGCACATACTTACCTTGCTTATGGAGTCTTCTTAAAGTAGAAAGTTTTCTAAAACGATCTGGCAAGAATTAAGAGCCTAGCAGCTCAAATGAATATTTGAGTCAAATGAAGTTTTCTCGCTGAAAAGACGCCAAAACAACATCTGCTGTGATTCTGGCCCGTCTGCGCAATGAAATCAAATGAAAGCATGTTTGCCATCATCAGTCATGCAATTTCTTGGGTTCCAAAATCTTAAAGTAGTTAGATGAGCCTGAGGGGTCGACAACATATCTTATATACATATATATTCCAAAAGAAACAAGCTGTTTAGACTATATTATGTTCAAATTCCCTCTCTCGTCGTGAATGAACATCAAATCAAACATGTACTGCGTTTTCAAAAAATGCTTATGCAAACTCAATTCAAAGCACATACTAAGGTTTCTTTGGGAGTCTTCTTGAAGTAGAAAGTTTTCTAAAACGATCTGGCAAGAATTAAGAGCCTAGCAGCTCAAATGAATATTTCAGTCAAATGAAGTTTTCTCGCTGAAAAGACGCCAAAAATCAACATCTGCTGTGATTCTGGCCCGTCTGCGCACTGAAATCAAATGAAAGCATGTTTGCCATCATCAGTCATGCAATTTCTTGGGTTCCAAAATCTTAAAGTAGTTAGATGAGCTTGAGGGGTCGACAACATATCTTATATACATATATGTTCCAAAAGAAACAAGCTGTTTAGACTATATTATGCTCAAATTCCCTCTCTCGTCGCGAATGAACTTCAAATCAAACATGTACTGCGTTTTCAAAAAATGCTTATGCAAACTCAATTCAAAGCACATACTTAGCTTTCTTTGGGAGTCTTCTTAAAGTAGAAAGTTTTCTAAAACGATCTGGCAAGAATTAAGAGCCTAGCAGCTCAAATGAATATTTGAGTCAAATGAAGTTTTCTCGCTGAAAAGACACCAAAAATCAACATCTGCTGTGATTCTGGCCCGTCTGCGCACTGAAATCAAATGAAAGCATGTTTGCCATCATCAGTCATGCAATTTCTTGGGTTCCAAAATCTTAAAGTAGTTAGATGAGCTTGAGGGGTCGACAACATATCTTATATACATATATGTTCCAAAAGAAACAAGCTGTTTAGACTATATTATGTTCAAATTCCCTCTCGTCGCGAATGAACATCCAATCAAACATGTACTGCGTTTTCAAAAAATGCTTGTACAAACTCAATTCAAAGCACATACTTACCTTGCTTATGGAGTCTTCTTAAAGTACAAAGTTTTCTAAAACGATCTGGCAAGAATTAAGAGCCTAGCAGCTCAAATGAATATTTGAGTCAAATGAAGTTTTCTCGGCGAATAGACGCCAAAAATCAACGTCTGTTGTGATTCTGGCCCGTCTGCGTACTGAAATCAAATGAAAGCATGTTTGCCATCATCAGTCATGCAATTTCTTGGGTTCCAAAATCTTAAAGTAGTTAGATGAGCCTGAGGGTCTACAGCATATCTTATATACATATATGTTCCAAAAGAAAAAAGCTTTTTAGACTATATTATGTTCAAATTCCCTCTCTCGTCGCGAATGAACATCAAATCCAACATGTACTGCGTTTTCAAAAAATGCTTGTACAAATTCAATTCAAAGCACATACTTACCTTGCTTATGGAGTCCTCTTAAAGTAGAAAGTTTTCTAAAATGATCTGGCAAGAATTAAGAGCCTAGCAGCTCAAATGAATATTTGAGTCAAATGAAGTTTTCTCGCTGAAAAGACGCCAAAATCAACATCTGCTGTGATTCTGGCCCGCTCAAGACTGAAATCAAATGAAAGCATGTTTGCCATCATCAGTCATGCAATTTCTTGGGTTCCAAAATCTTAAAGTAGTTAGATGAGCTTGAGGGGTCAACAACATATCTTATATACATATATGTTCCAAAAGAAACAAGCTGTTTAGACTATATTATGTTCAAATTCCCTCTCGTCGCGAATGAACATCAAATCAAACATGTACTGCGTTTTCAAAAAATGCTTGTACAAACTCAATTCAAAGCACATACTTACCTTGCTTATGGAGTCTTCTTAAAGTACAAAGTTTTCTAAAACGATCTGGCAAGAATTAAGAGCCTAGCAGCTCAAATGAATATTTTAATCAAATAAAGTTTTCTCGGCGAATAGACGCCAAAAATCAACATCTGCAGTGATTTTGGAAAGTCTGCGCAATGAAATCAAATGAAAACATGTCTGCCATCATCAGTCATGCAATTTCTTGGGTTCCAAAATCTTAAAGTAGTTAGATGAGCCTGAGGGTCGACAACATATCTTATATACATATATGTTCCAAAAGAAAAAAGCTGTTAAGACTATATTATGTTCAAATTCTCTCGTCGCGAATGAACATCAAATCAAACATGTACTGCGTTTTCAAAAACTGCTTATGCAAACTCAATTCAAAGCACATACTTAGCTTTCGTTGGGAGTCTTCTTTAAGTAGAGAGTTTCTAAAACGATCTGGCAAGAATTAAGAGCCTAGCAGCTCAAATGAATATTTGAGTCAAATGAAGTTTCCTCGCTGAAAAGACGCCAAAAATCAACATCTACTGTGATTCTGTCCCGTCTGCGCACTGAAATCCAATGAAAGCATGTTTGCCATCATCAGTCATGCAATTTCTTGGGTTCCAAAATCTTAAAGTAGTTAGATGAGCTTGAGGGGTCGACAACATATCTTATATACATATATGTTCCAAAAGAAACAAGCTGTTTAGACTATATTATGTTCAAATTCCCTCTCTCGTCGTGAATGAACTTCAAATCAAACATGTACTGCGTTTTCAAAAAATGCTTGTACAAACTCAATTCAAAGCACATACTTACCTTGCTTATGGAGTCCTCTTAAAGTAGAAAGTTTTCTAAAATGATCTGGCAAGAATTAAGAGCCTAGCAGCTCAAATGAATATTTGAGTCAAATTAAGTTTTCTCGCTGAAAAGACGCCAAAAATCAACATCTACTGTGATTCTGGCCCGTCTGCGCACTGAAATCCAATGAAAGCATGTTTGCCATCATCAGTCATGCAATTTCTTGGGTTCCAAAATCTTAAAGTAGTTAGATGAGCTTGAGGGGTCGACAACATATCTTATATACATATATGTTCCAAAAGAAACAAGCTGTTTAGACTATATTATGTTCAAATTCCCTCTCTCGTCGCGAATGAACTTCAAATCAAACATGTACTGCGTTTTCAAAAAATGCTTGTACAAACTCAATTCAAAGCACATACTTACCTTGCTTATGGAGTCTTCTTAAAGTACAAAGTTTTCTAAAACGATCTGGCAAGAATTAAGAGCCTAGCAGCTCAAATGAATATTTGAGTCAAATGAAGTTTTCGGCGAATAGACGCCAAAATCAACATCTGCTGTGATTCTGGACCGTCAAGACTGAAATCAAATGAAAGCATGTTTGCCATCATCAGTCATGCAATTTCTTGGGTTCCAAAATCTTAAAGTAGTTAGATGAGCTTGTGGGTCGACAACATATCTTATATACATATATGTTCCAAAAGAAACAAGCTGTTTAGACTATATTATGTTCAAATTCCCTCTATCTTCGCGTATTAACTTCAAATCAAACATGTACTGCTTTTCAAAAATGCTTGTACAAACTCAATTCAAAGCACATACTTACCTTGCTTATGGAGTCTTCTTAAAGTAGAAAGTTTTCTAAAACGATCTGGCAAGAATTAAGAGCCTAGCAGCTCAAATGAATATTTGAGTCAAATGAAGTTTTCTCGGCGAAAAGACGCCAAAAATCAACATCTGCTGTGATTCTGGACCGTCTGCGCACTGAAATCAAATGAAAGCATGTTTGCCATCATCAGTCATGCAATTTCTTGGGTTCCAAAATCTTTAAGTAGTTAGATGAGCTTGAGGGGTCGACAACATATCTTATATACATATATGTTCCAAAAGAAACAAGCTGTTTAGACTATATTCTGTTCAAATTCCCTCTCTCGTCGTGAATGAACATCAAATCAAACATGTACTGCGTTTTCAAAAAATTGCTTATGCAAACTCAATTCAAAGCACATACTAAGGTTTCTTTGGGAGTCTTCTTGAAGTAGAAAGTTTTCTAAAACGATCTGGCAAGAATTAAGAGCCTAGCAGCTCAAATGAATATTTCAGTCAAATGAAGTTTTCTCACTGAAAAGACGCCAAAAATCAACATCTGCTGTGATTCTGGCCCGTCTGCGCACTGAAATCAAATGAAAGCATGTTTGCCATCATCAGTCATGCAATTTCTTGGGTTCCAAAATCTTAAAGTAGTTAGATGAGCTTGAGGGGTCGACAACATATCTTATATACATATATGTTCCAAAAGAAACAAGCTGTTTAGACTATATTATGTTCAAATTCCCTCTCTCGTCGTGAATGAACATCAAATCAAACATGTACTGCGTTTTCAAAAAATTGCTTATGCAAACTCAATTCAAAGCACATACTAAGGTTTCTTTGGGAGTCTTCTTGAAGTAGAAAGTTTTCTAAAACGATCTGGCAAGAATTAAGAGCCTAGCAGCTCAAATGAATATTTGAGTCAAATGAAGTTTTCTCGCTGAAAAGACGCCAAAAATCAACATCTGCTGTGATTCTGGCCCGTCTGCGGACTGAAATCAAATGAAAGCATGTTTGCCATCATCAGTCATGCAATTTCTTGGGTTCCAAAATCTTAAAGTAGTTAGATGAGCTTGAGGGGTCGACAACATATCTTATATACATATATGTTCCAAAAGAAACAAGCTGTTTAGACTATATTATGTTCAAATTCTCTCTCGTCATAATGAACTTCAAATCAAACATGTACTGCGTTTTCAAAAATGCTTATGCAAACTCAATTCAAAGCACATACTTAGCTTTTGGGAGTCTTCTTAAAGTAGAAAGTTTTCTAAAACGATCTGGCAAGAATTAAGAGCCTAGCAGCTCAAATGAATATTTGAGTCAAATGAAGTTTTCGCTGAAAAGACACCAAAATCAACATCTGCTGTGATTCTGGCCCGTGTGCGCACTGAAATCAAATGAAAGCATGTTTGCCATCATCAGTCATGCAATTTCTTGGGTTCCAAAATCTTAAAGTAGTTAGATGAGCCTGAGGGTCGACAACATATCTTATATACATATATGTTCCAAAAGAAAAAGCTGTTTAGACTATATTATGTTCAAATTCTCTCTCGTCATGTAATGAACATCAAATCAAACATGTACTGCGTTTTCAAAAATGCTCGTACAAACTCATTTCAAAGCACATACTTACCTTGCTTATGGAGTCTTCTTAAAGTAGAAAGTTTTCTAAAACGATCTGGCAAGAATTAAGAGCCTAGCAGCTCAAATGAATATTTGAGTCAAATGAAGTTTTCGCTGAAAAGACGCCAAAATCAACATCTGCTGTGATTCTGGCCCGCTCAAGACTGAAATCAAATGAAAGCATGTTTGCCATCATCAGTCATGCAATTTCTTGGGTTCCAAAATCTTAAAGTAGTTAGATGAGCTTGAGGGTCGACAACATATCTTATATACATATATGTTCCAAAAGAAACAAGCTGTTTAGACTATATTATGTTCAAATTCTCTCGTCACTAATGAACATCAAATCAAACATGTACTGCGTTTTCAAAAAATGCTTGTACAAACTCAATTCAAAGCACATACTTACCTTGCTTATGGAGTCTTCTTAAAGTACAAAGTTTTCTAAAACGATCTGGCAAGAATTAAGAGCCTAGCAGCTCAAATGAATATTTGAGTCAAATGAAGTTTTCTCTTCGAATAGACTCCAAAAATCAACATCTGAAGTGATTCTGAAAGTATGCGCAATGAAATCAAATGAAAGCATGTTTGCCATCATCAGTCATGCAATTTCTTGGGTTCCAAAATCTTAAAGTAGTTAGATGAGCCTGAGGGTCGACAACATATCTTATATACATATATGTTCCAAAAGAAAACAAGCTGTTTAGACTATATTATGTTCAAATTCCTCTCTGTCGCTAATGAACATCAAATCAAACATGTACTGCGCTTTCAAAAACTGCTTATGCAAACTCAATTCAAAGCACATACTTACCTTGCTTATGGAGTCTTCTTAAAGTAGAAAGTTTTCTAAAACGATCTGGCAAGAATTAAGAGCCTAGCAGCTCAAATGAATATTTGAGTCAAATGAAGTTTTCGCTGAAAAGACGCCAAAAATCAACATCTGCTGTGATTCTGTCCTGTCAAGCACTGAAATCCAATGAAAGCATGTTTGCCATCATCAGTCATGCAATTTCTTGGGTTCCAAAATCTTAAAGTAGTTAGATGAGCTTGAGGGTCGACAACATATCTTATATACATATATGTTCCAAAAGAAACAAGCTGTTTAGACTATATTATGTTCAAATTCCTCTCTCGCGTGAATGAACATCAAATCAAACATGTACTGCTTTCAAAAAATGCTTATGCAAACTCAATTCAAAGCACATACTTACTTGCTTAGGGAGTCTTCTTAAAGTAGAAAGTTTTCTAAAATGATCTGGCAAGAATTAAGAGCCTAGCAGCTCAAATGAATATTTGAGTCAAATGAAGTTTTCTCGCTGAAAAGACGCCCAAAAATCAACATCTGCTGTGATTCTGGCCTGTCAAGACTGAAATCCAATGAAAGCATGTTTGCCATCATCAGTCATGCAATTTCTTGGGTTCCAAAATCTTAAAGTAGTTAGATGAGCTTGAGGGTCGACAACATATCTTATATACATATATGTTCCAAAAGAAACAAGCTGTTTAGACTATATTATGTTCAAATTCCTCTCGTCGCTAATGAACATCAAATCAAACATGTACTGCGTTTCAAAAATGCTTGTACAAACTCAATTCAAAGCACATACTTACCTTGCTTATGG
>NW_024401715.1:417576-473451 GCF_016859285.1 Xiphias gladius | reverse complement strand
GGTTCCAAAATCTTAAAGTAGTTAGATGAGCTTGAGGGGTCGACAACATATCTTATATACATATATGTTCCAAAAGAAACAAGCTGTTTAGACTATATTATGTTCAAATTCAATCTCTCGTCGCTAATGAACATCAAATCAAACATGTACTGCGTTTTCAAAAAATGCTTATAAACTCAATTCAAAGCACATACTTACCTTGCTTATGGAGTCTTCTTAAAGTAGAAAGTTTGAAACGATCTGGCAAGAATTAAGAGCCTAGCAGCTCAAATGAATATTTGAGTCAAATGAAGTTTTCGCTGAAAAGACGCCAAAAATCAACATCTGCTGTGATTCTGGCCCGTCTGCGCACACTGAAATCAAATGAAAGCATGTTTGCCATCAGTCATGCAATTTCTTGTCTCCAAAATCTAAAGTAGTTAGACTAGCTTTGAGGGGTCGACAACATATCTTATATATATATACATATATGTTCCAAAAAGTTAAAATAAGTTGTTTAGACTTATATTATGTTCAAATTCTCTCGTCATAATGAACATCAAATCAAACATGTACTGCGCTTTTCAAAAATATGCTTGTAATAAAACTCAATTCAAAGCACATACTTAGCTTCCTTATGGAGTCTTCTTAAAGTAGAAAGTTTTCTGAAACTGATTCCGCAAGAATTAAGAGCCTAGCAGCTCAAAATGAATATTTGAGTCAAATGAAGTTTTCGCTGAAAAGATTTTCAAAAATCAACATCTGCTGTGATTCTGCCTGTCGCCGTTCAAGACTGAAATCAAATGAAAGCATGTTTGCCATCATCAGTCATGCAATTTCTCTGGGTTCCAAAATCTTAAAGTAGTTAGATGAGCTTGAGGGTCGGTTAACAAGTCTTATATACATATATATATAGGTATGTTCCAAAAAGAAACAAGTTGTTTAGACTATATTATGCTCAAATTCTCTCTCGTCGCGCGATGAACATCAAATCTCAACATGTACTGCTTTTCTAAAAAATGCTTATGCAAACCTCAATTCAAAGCACATAGCTTTGCTTATGGAGTCTTCTTAAAGTAGAAAGTTTTCAAAACGATTCAAGGCAAGAATTAAGAGCCTAGCAGCTCAAATGAATATTTGAGTCAATGAAGTTTTCAAGCGAAATAGACGCTCAAAAATCAACATCTGCTGTGATTTTGGAAATCCCGCACTGAAATCCAATGGAAAGCATGTTTGCCATCATCAGTCATGCAATTTCTGGGTTCCAAAATCTTAAAGTAGTTAGATGAGCTTGAGGGGTCGACAATATATCTTATATACATATATGTTCCAAAAGAAACAAGCTGTTTAGACTATATTATGTTCAAATTCTCTCTCGTTTTAATGAACATCAAATCAAACATGTACTGCGCTTTCAAAAAGTGCTTATGCAAACTCAATTCAAAGCACATACATACCTTTGCTTATGGAGTCTTCTTAAAGTACAAAGTTTTCTAAAACGATCTGGCAAGAATTAAGAGCCTAGCAGCTCAAATGAATATTTGAGTCAAAATGAAGTTTTCGCTGAAAAGACGCCAAAAATCAACATCTGCTGTGATTCTGGTCTGCTCAAGACTGAAATCAAATGAAAGCATGTTTGCCATCATCAGTCATGCAATTTCTTGGGTTCCAAAAATCTTAAAGTAGTTAGATGAGCTTGAAGGGTCGACAACATGTCTTATATACATATATGTTCCAAAAGAAACAAGCTGTTTAGGACTATATTATGTTCAAATTCCTCTCGTATGCGAATGAACATCCAATCAAACATGTACATGCTTTCAAAAAGTGTTTATGCAAACTCAATTCAAAGCACATACATACCTTTTATGGAGTCTTCTTAAAGTAGAAAAGTTTTCAAAACGATCTGGCAAGAATTAAGAGCCTAGCAGCTCAAAATGAATATTTGAGTCAAATGAAGTTTTCATGAATAGACACCAAAAATCAACATCTGCTGTGATTCTGGTCTGTCAAGACTGAAATCAAATGAAAGCATGTTTGCCATCATCAGTCAGTGCAATTTCTTGGGTTCCAAAAATCTTAAAGTAGTTAGATGAGCTTGAGGGGTCGACAACATATCTTATATACATATATGTTCCAAAAGAAACAAGCTGTTTAGACTATATTATGTTCAAATTCTCTCTCATCGCATAATGAACATCAAATCAAACATGTACTGCGCTTTTCAAAAATGCTTGTGCAAACTCAATTCAAAGCACATACTTACCTTTTTTGGGAGTCTTCTAAAGTAGAAAGTTTTCTAAAACGATCTGGCAAGAATTAAGAGCCTAGCAGCTCAAATGAATATTTGAGTCAAATGAAGTTTTCATGAATAGACGCCAAAAATCAACATCTGCTGTGATTCTGGGTCTGCTCATGACTGAAATCAAATGAAAGCATGTTTGCCATCATCAGTCATGCAATTTCTTGGGTTCCAAAATCTTAAAGTAGTTAGATGAGCTTGAGGGGTCGACGAAGTATCTTATATACATATATATATAGGTATGTTCCAAAAGAAACAAGCTGTTTAGACTATATTATGTTCAAATTCCCTCTCGTCGCGAATAAACATCAAATCCAACATGTACTGCGTTTTCAAAAAGTGCTTATGCAAACTCAATTCAAAGCACATACTAGCTTTTGGGAGTCTTCTAAAGTAGAAAGTTTTCTAAAACGATCTGGCAAGAATTAAGAGCCTAGCAGCTCAAATGAATATTTGAGTCAAATGAAGTTTTTCTGAATAGACGCCAAAATCAACATCTGCTGTGATTCTGGCCTGCTCACACTGAAATCAAATGAAAGCATGTTTGCCATCATCAGTCATGCAATTTCTTGGGTTCCAAAATCTTAAAGTAGTTAGATGAGCTTGAGGGGTCGACAACATATCTTATATACATATATATATGTTCCAAAAGAAAAAGCTGTTTAGGACTATATTATGTTCAAATTCTCTCGTCAGCTAATGAACATCAAATCAAACATGTACTGCTTTTCAAAAAATGCTTATGCAAACTCAATTCAAAGCACATAGCTTTTGGGAGTCTTCTTAAAGTAGAAAGTTTTCTAAAACGATCTGGCAAGAATTAAGAGCCTAGCAGCTCAAATTAATATTTGAGTCAAATGAAGTTTTCTCCTGAAAAGACGCCAAAAATCAACATCTGCTGTGATTCTGCCCGTGCGCACTGAAATCAAATGAAAGCATGTTTGCCATCATCAGTCATGCAATTTCTGGGTTCCAAAATCTTAAAGTAGTGTAGATGAGCTTGAGGGGTCAACAACAAATATTATATACATATATATATAGGTATGTTCCAAAAGAAACAAGTTGTTTAGGACTATATTATGTTCAAATTCTCTCTCGTCATGAATGAACATCAAATCCAACATGTATCATGCTCAAAAAAGTGCTTATGCAAACTCAATTCAAAGCACATACATACCTTGCTTGGTGGAGTCTTCTTAAAGTAGAAAGTTTTCTAAAACGATCTGGCAAGAATTAAGAGGCCTAGCAGCTCAAATGAATATTTGAGTCAAATGAAGTTTTCGCTGAAAAGACACCAAAAATCAACATCTGCTGTGATTCTGCCTCTTGCGCACTGAAATCAAAATGAAAGCATGTTTGCCATCATCAGTCATGCAATTTCTTAGCTTCCAAAATCTTAAAGTAGTTAGGATGAGCTTTGAGGGTCGACAACATATCTTATATACATATATGTTCCAAAAGAAACAAGCTGTTTAGAATATATTATGTTAAAATTCCTCTCGTCATGCGAATGAACATCCAATCAAACATGTACTGCATTTTCAAAAATGTTTGTACAAACTCAATTCAAAGCACATACTTAGCTTGTTTATGGAGTCTTCTTAAAGTAGAAAGTTTTCTAAAACGATCTGGCAAGAATTAAGAGCCTAGCAGCTCAAATGAATATTTGAGTCAAATGAAGTTTTCTCGCTGAAAAGACGCCAAAAATCAACATCTGCTGTGATTCTGGTCTGCTCAAGACTGAAATCAAATGAAAGCATGTTTGCCATCATAAGTCATGCAATTTCTTTTGTTCCAAAATCTTAAAGTAGTTAGATGAGCTTGAGGGTCGACAACATATCTTATATACATATATGTTCTAAAAGAAACAAGTTGTTTAGACTATATTATGTTCAAATTCCTCTCATGCTAATGAACATCAAATCAAACATGTATCATGCTTTCAAAAAAGTGCTTATGCAAACTCAATTCAAAGCACATACTAAGCTTTTTGGGAGTCTTCTTAAAGTAGAAAGTTTTCTAAAACGATCTGGCAAGAATTAAGAGCCTAGCAGCTCAAATGAATATTTGAGTCAAAATGAAGTTTTCGCTGAAAAGACGCCAAAATCAACATCTGCTGTGATTTTGGAAAGTTCAAGACTGAAATCAAATGAAAGCATGTTTGCCATCATCAGTCATGCAATTTCTTGGGTTCCAAAATCTTAAAGTAGTTAGACTAGCTTGAGGGGTCGACAACATATCTTATATACATATATGTTCCAAAAGAAACAAGCTGCTTAGACTATATTATGTTCAAATTCCCTCGCTATGTAATGAACATCAAATCAAACATGTACTGCCAAAAATGCTTATGCAAACTCAATTCAAAGCACATACTGACCTTGCTTATGGAGTCTTCTTAAAGTAGAAAGTTTTCTGAAACGATCTGGCAAGAATTAAGAGCCTAGCAGCTCAAATGAATATTTGAGTCAAATGAAGTTTTCTTGCTGAAAAGACGCCAAAAATCAACATCTGCTGTGATTCTCCTGCAAGACTGAAATCAAATGAAAGCATGTTTGCCATCATCAGTCATGCAATTTCTTGGGTTCCAATATCTTAAAGTAGTGTAGATGAGCTTGAGGGGTCAACAACAAATATTATATACATATATATATAGGTATGTTCCAAAAGAAACAAGCTGTTTAGGACTATATTATGTTCAAATTCTCTCTCGTCGCAATGAACATCAAATCAAACATGTACTGCGTTTTCAAAAAAGTGCTTATGCAAACTCAATTCAAAGCACATACATACCTTGCTTATGGAGTCTTCTTAAAGTAGAAAGTTTTCTAAAACGATCTGGCAAGAATTAAGAGCCTAGCAGCTCAAATGAATATTTGAGTCAAATGAAGTTTTCGCTGAAAAGACACCAAAATCAACATCTGCTGTGATTCTGGTCTGCTCAAGACTGAAATCAAATGAAAGCATGTTTGCCATCATCAGTCATGCAATTTCTTGGGTTCCAAAATCTTAAAGTAGTTAGATGAGCTTGAGGGGTCGACAACATATCTTATATACATATATGTTCCAAAAGAAACAAGCTGTTTAGACTATATTATGTTCAAATTCCCTCTCGTCATGTAATGAACATCCAATCAAACATGTACTCATGCTTTTCAAAAATGTTTGTACAAACTCAATTCAAAGCACATACTTACCTTTTGCTTATGGAGTCTTCAAAGTAGAAAGTTTTCTAAAACGATCTGGCAAGAATTAAGAGCCTAGCAGCTCAAAATGAATATTTGAGTCAAATGAAGTTTTCGCTGAAAAGACGCCAAAAATCAACATCTGCTGTGATTCTGGCCTGCTCAAGACTGAAATCAAATGAAAGCATGTTTGCCATCATCAGTCATGCAATTTCTGGTTCCAAAATCTTAAAGTAGTTAGATGAGCTTGAGGGGTCGACAACATATCTTGTATATACATATATGTTCCAAAAGAAACAAGTTGTTTAGACTATATTATGTTCAAATTCTCTCTCGTCATTAATGAACATCAAATCAAACATGTACCATGCTAAAAAGTGCTTATGCAAACTCAATTCAAAGCACATACTTAGCTTTCTTTTGGGAGTCTTCTTAAAGTAGAAAGTTTTGTAAAACGATCTGGCAAGACTTAAGAGCCTAGCAGCTCAAATGAATATTTGAGTCAAAATGAAGTTTTCGCTGAAAAGACACCAAAAAATCAACATCTGCTGTGATTCTGGCCTGTCAAGACTGAAATCAAATGAAAGCATGTTTGCCATCATCAGTCATGCAATTTCTTGGGTTCCAAAATCTTAAAGTAGTTAGATGAGCTTGAGGGTCGACAACATCTTATATACATACATATATAGGTATGTTCCAAAAGAAACAAGTTGTTTAGACTATATTATGTTCAAATTCCCTCTCGTCATGTAATGAACATCAAATCCAATATGTACTATGCTTTTCAAAAAATGCTTATGCAAACTCAATTCAAAGCACACACTTAGCTTTCTTTGGGAGTCTTCTTAAAGTAGAAAGTTTTCTAAAACGATCTGGCAAGAATTAAGAGCCTAGCAGCTCAAATGAATATTTGAGTCAAATGAAGTTTTCGCTAATAGACGCCTAAAAATCAACATCTGCTGTGATTTTGGAAAGTCTGCGCACTGAAATCAAATGAAAGCATGTTTTTGCCATCATCAGTCATGCAATTTCTTAGTTTCCAAAATCTTAAAGTAGTGTAGATGAGCTTGAGGGGTCGACAACAAATATATATACATATATATATAGGTATGTTCCAAAAGAAACAAGCTGTTTAGACTATATTATGTTCAAATTCCTCTCGTCAGCTAATGAACATCAAATCAATCATTTACTTCGAATTCAAAAAAGTCCTTATGCAAACTCAATAAAAACAACATACAAAGCTAACTATGGGAGTATTCATGAAGTAGAAAGTTTTAAAACGATCTGGCAAGAATTAAGAGCCTAGCATTCAAATGAATATTTGAGTCAAATGAAGTTTTCTGCTGAATAGACGCCAAAAATCAACATCTGCTGTGATTTTGGAAAGTCTGCGCACTGAAATCAAATGAAAGCATGTTTGCCATCATCAGTCATGCAATTTCTTGGGTTCCAATATCTTAAAGTAGTGTAGATGAGCTTGAGGGGTCGACAACAAATACTATATACATATATATATAGGTATGTTCCAAAAGAAACAAGCTGTTTAGACTATATTATGTTCAAATTCCCTCTCTCGTCGCGAATGAACATCAAATCAAACATGTAATGCGTTTTCAAAAAAGTACTTATGCAAACTCAATTCAAAGCACATACTAAGCTTTCTTTGGGAGTCTTCTTGAAGTAGAAAGTTTTCTAAAACGATCTGGCAAGAATTAAGAGCCTAGCAGCTCAAATGAATATTTGAGTCAAATGATGTTTTCATGAAAAGACGCCAAAATCAACATCTGCTGTGATTTTGAAAGTCTAGACTGAAATCACATGAAAGCATGTTTGCCATCATCAGTCATGCAATTTCTTGGGTTCCAAAATCTTAAAGTAGTTAGATGAGCTTGAGGGGTCGACAACATATCTAATATACATATATGTTCCAAAAGAAACAAGCTGTTTAGACTATATTATGTTCAAATTCCCTCTCTCGTCATGTAATGAACATCAAATCAAACATGTACTGCGTTTTCAAAAAATGCTTGTACAAACTCAATTCAAAGCACATACTTACCTTCCTTATGGAGTCTTCTTAAAGTAGAAAGTTTTCTGAAACGATCTGGCAAGAATTAAGAGCCTAGCAGCTCAAATGAATATTTGAGTCAAATGAAGTTTTCTCGCTGAAAAGACGCCAAAAATCAACATCTGCTGTGATTCTGGGTCTGCTCAAGACTGAAATCAAATGAAAGCATGTTTGCCATCATCAGTCATGCAATTTCTTGGGTTCCAATATCTTAAAGTAGTGTAGATGAGCTTGAGGGGTCAACAACAAATATTATATACATATATATATAGGTATGTTCCAAAAGAAACAAGCTGTTTAGACTATATTATGTTCAAATTCCCTCTCTCGTCGCGAATGAACATCAAATCAAACATGTACTGCGTTTTCAAAAATTGCTTATGCAAACTCAATTCAAAGCACATACTCAGCTTTCTTTGGGAGTCTTCTTGAAGTAGAAAGTTTTCTAAAACGATCTGGCAAGAATTAAGAGCCTAGCAGCTCAAATGAATATTTGAGTCAATTGAAGTTTTCTCGCTGAAAAGACACCAAAAATCAACATCTGCTGTGATTCTGGCCTGCCTCATGACTGAAATCAAATGAAAGCATGTTTGCCATCATCAGTCATGCAATTTCTTGGGTTCCAAAATCTTAAAGTAGTTAGATGAGCTTGAGGGGTCGACAACATATCTTATATACATATATGTTCCAAAAGAAACAAGCTGTTTAGACTATATTATGTTCAAATTCTCTCGTCACGACGAGAATGAACATCCAATCAAACATGTACTGCGTTTTCAAAAAATGTTTGTACAAACTCAATTCAAAGCACATACTTACCTTGCTTATGGAGTCTTCTTAAAGTAGAAAGTTTTCTAAAACGATCTGGCAAGAATTACGAGCCTAGCAGCTCAAATGAATATTTGAGTCAAATTAAGTTTTCTCTGAAAAGACGCCAAAATCAACATCTGCTGTGATTCTGGCCCGTCTGCGCACTGAAATCAAATGAAAGCATGTTTGCCATCATCAGTCATGCAATTTCTTGGGTTCCAAAATCTTAAAGTAGTTAGATGAGCTTGAGGGGTCGACAACATATCTTATATACATATATGTTCCAAAAGAAACAAGCTGTTTAGACTATATTATGTTCAAATTCCCTCTCTCGTCGCGAATAAACATCAAATCCAACATGTACTGCGTTTTCAAAAAAGTGCTTATGCAAACTCAATTCAAAGCACATACTAAGCTTTCTTTGGGAGTCTTCTTGAAGTAGAAAGTTTTCTAAAACGATCTGGCAAGAATTAAGAGCCTAGCAGCTCAAATGAATATTTGAGTCAAATGAAGTTTTCTCGCTGAAAAGACGCCAAAAATCAACATCTGCTGTGATTTTGGAAAGTTCAAGACTGAAATCAAATGAAAGCATGTTTGCCATCATCAGTCATGCAATTTCTTGGGTTCCAAAATCTTAAAGTAGTTAGACTAGCTTGAGGGGTCGACAACATATCTTATATACATATATGTTCCAAAAGAAACAAGCTGCTTAGACTATATTATGTTCAAATTCCCTCTCTCGTCGCGAATGAACATCAAATCAAACATGTACTGCGTTTTCAAAAAATGCTTGTACAAACTCAATTCAAAGCACATACTTCCTTATGGAGTCTTCTTAAAGTAGAAAGTTTTCTGAAACGATCTGGCAAGAATTAAGAGCCTAGCAGCTCAAATGAATATTTGAGTCAAATGAAGTTTTCTCGCTGAAAAGACGCCAAAAATCAACATCTGCTGTGATTCTGGCCCGTCTGCGCACTGAAATCAAATGAAAGCATGTTTGCCATCATCAGTCATGCAATTTCTTGGGTTCCAATATCTTAAAGTAGTGTAGATGAGCTTGAGGGGTCAACAACAAATATTATATACATATATATATAGGTATGTTCCAAAAGAAACAAGCTGTTTAGACTATATTATGTTCAAATTCCCTCTCTCGTCGCGAATGAACATCAAATCCAACATGTACTGCGTTTTCAAAAAAGTGCTTATGCAAACTCAATTCAAAGCACATACATACCTTGCTTATGGAGTCTTCTTAAAGTAGAAAGTTTTCTAAAACGATCTGGCAAGAATTAAGAGCCTAGCAGCTCAAATGAATATTTGAGTCAAATGAAGTTTTCTCGCTGAAAAGACACCAAAAATCAACATCTGCTGTGATTCTGGCCCGTCTGCGCACTGAAATCACATGAAAGCATGTTTGCCATCATCAGTCATGCAATTTCTTGGGTTCCAAAATCTTAAAGTAGTTAGATGAGCTTGAGGGGTCGACAACATATCTTATATACATATATGTTCCAAAAGAAACAAGCTGTTTAGACTATATTATGTTCAAATTCCCTCTCGCTAATGAACATCCAATCAAACATGTACTGCTTTCAAAAAATGTTTGTACAAACTCAATTCAAAGCACATACTTACCTTGCTTATGGAGTCTTCTTAAAGTAGAAAGTTTTCTAAAACGATCTGGCAAGAATTAAGAGCCTAGCAGCTCAAATGAATATTTGAGTCAAATGAAGTTTTCGCTGAAAAGACGCCAAAAATCAACATCTGCTGTGATTCTGGCCCGCTTCAAGACTGAAATCAAATGAAAGCATGTTTGCCATCATCAGTCATGCAATTTCTTGGGTTCCAAAATCTTAAAGTAGTTAGATGAGCTTGAGGGGTCGACAACATATCTTATATACATATATGTTCCAAAAGAAACAAGCTGTTTAGACTATATTATGTTCAAATTCCCTCTCGTCAATAATAAACATCAAATCCAACATGTACTGCGTTTTCAAAAAAAATGCTTATGCAAACTCAATTCAAAGCACATACTAAGCTTTCTTTGGGAGTCTTCTTGAAGTAGAAAGTTTTCTAAAACGATCTGGCAAGAATTAAGAGCCTAGCAGCTCAAATGAATATTTGAGTCAAATGAAGTTTTCTCGCCGAAGAGACGCCAAAAATCAACATCTGCTGTGATTTTGGAAAGTCTGCGCACTGAAATCAAATGAAAGCATGTTTGCCATCATCATTCATGCAATTTCTTGAGTTCCAATATCTTAAAATAGTGTAGATGAGCTTGAGGGGTCAATAACAAATATTATATATATATATATATAGGTATGTTCCAAAAGAAACAAGCTGTTTAGACTATATTATGTTCAAATTCCCTCTCTCGTCGCGAATGAACATCAAATCCAACATGTACTGCGTTTTCAAAAAAGTGCTTATGCAAACTCAATTCAAAGCACATACTAAGCTTTCTTTGGGAGTCTTCTTGAAGTAGAAAGTTTTCTAAAACGATCTGGCAAGAATTAAGAGCCTAGCAGCTCAAATGAATATTTGAGTCAAATGATGTTTTCTCGCTGAAAAGACGCCAAAAATCAACATCTGCTGTGATTTTGGAAAGTCTGCGCACTGAAATCAAATGAAAGCATGTTTGCCATCATCAGTCATGCAATTTCTTGAGTTCCAAAATCTTAAAGTAGTTAGATGAGCTTTAGGGGTCGACAACATATCTTATATACATATATGTTCCAAAAGAAACAAGCTGTTTAGACTATATTATGTTCAAATTCCCTCTCTTGTCGCGAATGAACATCAAATCAAACATGCACTGCCTTTTCAAAAAAGTACTTTTGCAAACTCAATTCAAAGCACATACTTAGCTTTCTTTGGGAGTCTTCTTAAAGTAGAAAGTTTTCTAAAACGATCTGGCAAGAATTGAGAGCCTAGTAGCTCAAATGAATATTTGAGTCAAATGAAGTTTTCTCGGCGAATAGACGCCAAAAATCAACATCTGCTGTGATTTTGGCCCGTCTGCTCACTGAAATCAAATGAAAGCATGTTTGCCATCATCAGTCATGCAATTTCTTAGGTTCCAAAATCTTAAAGTAGTTAGATGAGCTTGAGGGATCGACAACAAATCTTATATACATATATATATAGGTATGTTCCAAAAGAAACAAGCTGTTTAGACTATATTATGTTCAAATTCCCTTTCGTCGCGAATGAACATCCAATCAAACATGTACTGCGTTTTCAAAAAATGTTTGTACAAACTCAATTCAAAGCACATACTTAGCTTTCTTTGGGAGTCTTCTTAAAGTAGAGAGTTTTCTAAAACGATCTGGCAAGAATTAAGAGCCTAGCAGCTCAAATGAATATTTGAGTCAAATGAAGTTTTCTCGGCGAACAGACACCAAAAATCAACATCTGCTGTGATTCTGGCCGTCTCAAGACTGAAATCAAATGAAAGCATGTTTGCCATCATCAGACATGAAATTTCTTGTGTTACAAAATCTTAAAGTAGTTAGATGAGCTTGACGGGTCGAAGAAGAATCTTATATACAAATATATAGGTATGTTCCAAAAGAAACAAGCTGTTTAGACTATATTATGTTCAAATTCCTCTCGTCGTAATGAACATCCAATCAAACATGTACTATGCTTTTCAAAAAATGTTTGTACAAACTCAATTCAAAGCACATAGCTTTCTTTTGGAGTCTTCTTAAAGTAGAAAGTTTTCTAAAACGATCTGGCAAGAATTAAGAGCCTAGCAGCTCAAATGAATATTTGAGTCAAATGAAGTTTTCGCTGAAAAGACGCCAAAATTCAACATCTGCTGTGATTCTGGCTGCTCAAGACTGAAATCAAATGAAAGCATGTTTGCCATCATCAGTCATGCAATTTCTTGGGTTCCAAAATCTTAAAGTAGTTAGATGAGCTTGAGGGGTCGACAACATATCTTATATACATATATGTTCCAAAAGAAACAAGCTGTTTAGACTATATTATGTTCAAATTCCTCTCGTCGCGAATGAACATCCAATCAAACATGTACTGCGTTTTCAAAAAATGTTTGTACAAACTCAATTCAAAGCACATACTTACCTTGCTTATGGAGTCTTCTTAAAGTAGAACGTTTTCTATAACGATCTGGCAAGAATTAAGAGCCTAGTAGCTCAAATGAATATTTGAGTCAAATGATGTTTTCTCGCTGAAAAGACGCCAAAAATCAACATCTGCTGTGATTTTGGAAAGTCTGCGCACTGAAATCAAATGAAAGCATGTTTGCCATCATCAGTCATGCAATTTCTTGAGTTCCAAAATCTTAAAGTAGTTAGATGAGCTTTAGGGGTCGACAACATATCTTATATACATATATGTTCCAAAAGAAACAAGCTGTTTAGACTATATTATGTTCAAATTCCCTCTCTTGTCGCGAATGAACATCAAATCAAACATGCACTGCCTTTTCAAAAAAGTACTTTTGCAAACTCAATTCAAAGCACATACTTAGCTTTCTTTGGGAGTCTTCTTAAAGTAGAAAGTTTTCTAAAACGATCTGGCAAGAATTGAGAGCCTAGCAGCTCAAATGAATATTTGAGTCAAATGAAGTTTTCTCGGCGAATAGAGGCCAAAAATCAACATCTGCTGTGATTTTGGCCCGTCTGCAAGACTGAAATCAAATGAAAGCATGTTTGCCATCATCAGTCATGCAATTTCTTAGGTTCCAAAATCTTAAAGTAGTTAGATGAGCTTCAGGGATCGACAACAAATCTTATATACATATATATATAGGTATGTTCCAAAAGAAACAAGCTGTTTAGACTATTATGTTCAAATTCCCTCTCTTGTCGCGAATGAACATCAAATCAAACATATACTGCCTTTTCAAAAAATGCTAATGCAAACTCAATTCAAAGCACATACTTAGCTCTCTTTGGGAGTCTTCTTAAAGTAGAAAGTTTTCTAAAACGATCTGGCAAGAATTGAGAGCCTAGCAGCTCAAATGAATATTTGAGTCAAATGAAGTTTTTCGGCGAATAGACGCCATAAATCAACTTCTGCTGTGATTTTGGCCTGTCTGCAAGACTGAAATCAAATGAAAGCATGTTTGCCATCATCAGTCATGCAATTTCTTAGCTTCCAAAATCTTAAAGTAGTTAGATGAGCTTGAGGGTCGACAACATATCTTATATACATATAGGTGTGTTCCAAAAGAAACAAGCTGTTTAGACTATATTATGTTCAAATTCTCTCTCGTCAGCGAATGAACATCAAATCAAACATGTACTACTGCTTTGCAAAAATGCTAATGCAAACTCAATTCAAAGCACATACTTAGCTTTCTTTGGGAGTCTTCTTAAAGTAGAAAGTTTTCTAAAACGATCTGGCAAGAATTGAGAGCCTAGCAGCTCAAATGAATATTTGAGTCAAATGAAGTTTTCTCGAATAGACGCCAAAAATCAACATCTGCTGTGATTTTGGCCTCTCTGTGAACTGAAATCAAATGAAAGCATGTTTGCCATCATCAGTCATGCAATTTCTTGGGTTCCAAAATCTTAAAGTAGTTAGATGAGCTTGAGGGGTCGACAACATATCTTATATACATATATGTTCCAAAAGAAACAAGCTGTTTAGACTATATTATGTTCAAATTCCCTCTCTCGCGAATGAACATCAAATCAAACATATACTACGTTTTCAAAAATGCTTATGCAAACTCAATTCAAAGCACATACTTAGCTTTCTTTGGGAGTCTTCTTAAAGTAGAAAGTTTTCTAAAACGATCTGGCAAGAATTGAGAGCCTAGCAGCTCAAATGAATATTTGAGTCAAATGAAGTTTTCTCGGCGAATAGACGCCAAAATCAACATCTGCTGTGATTTTGGGTCTGCTCAAGACTGAAATCAAATGAAAGCATGTTTGCCATCATCAGTCATGCAATTTCTTAGGTTCCAAAATCTTAAAGTAGTTAGATGAGCTTGAGGGGTCGACAACATATCTTATATACATATAGGTGTGTTCCAAAAGAAACAAGCTGTTTAGACTATATTATGTTCAAATTCCCTCTCTCGTCGCGAATGAACATCAAATCAAACATGTACTACGTTTGCAAAAATGCTTATGCAAACTCAATTCAAAGAACATACTTAGCTTTCTTTGGGAGTCTTCTTAAAGTAGAAAGTTTTCTAAAACGATCTGGCAAGAATTAAGAGCCTAGCAGCTCAAATGAATATTTGAGTCAAATGAAGTTTTTCGCGAATAGACGCCAAAAATCAACATCTGCTGTGATTCTGGCCCGTCTGCGCACTGAAATCAAATGAAAGCATGTTTGCCATCATCAGTCATGCAATTTCTTGGGTTCCAATATCTTAAAATAGTGTAGATGAGCTTGAGGGGTCAATAACAAATATTATATATATATATATATAGGTATGTTCCAAAAGAAACAAGCTGTTTAGACTATATTATGTTCAAATTCCCTCTCTCGTCGCGAATGAACATCAAATCCAACATGTACTGCGTTTTCAAAAAAGTGCCTGTGCAAACTCAATTCAAAGCACATACTAAGCTTTCTTTGGGAGTCTTCTTAAAGTAGAAAGTTTTCTAAAACGATCTGGCAAGAATTAAGAGCCTAGCAGCTCAAATGAATATTTGAGTCAAATGAAGTTTTCTCGGCGAATAGACGCCAAAAATCAACATCTGCTGTGATTTTGGCCCGCTCATGACTGAAATCAAATGAAAGCATGTTTTTGCCATCATCAGTCATGCAATTTCTTAGGTTCCAAAATCTTAAAGTAGTTAGATGAGCTTGAGGGATCGACAACAAATCTTATATACATATATATATAGGTATGTTCCAAAAGAAACAAGCTGTTTAGACTATATTATGTTCAAATTCTCTCGTCGCGAATGAACATCAAATCAAACATGTACTACGTTTGCAAAAATGCTAATGCAAACTCAATTCAAAGCACATACTTAGCTTTCTTTGGGAGCATTCTTAAAGTAGAAAGTTTTCTAAAACGATCTGGCAAGAATTGAGAGCCTAGCAGCTCAAATGAATATTTGAGTCAAATGAAGTTTTCTCGGCGAATAGACGCCAAAAATCACCGTCTGCTGTGATTTTGGCCCGCTCAAGACTGAAATCCAATGAAAGCATGTTTGCCATCATCAGTCATGCAATTTCTTGGGTTCCAAAATCTTAAAGTAGTTAGATGAGCTTGAGGGGTCGACAACATATCTTATATACATATATGTTCCAAAAAGAAACAAGCTGTTTAGACTATATTATGTTCAAATTCTCTCTCGCTAATGAACATCAAATCAAACATATACTACGTTTTCAAAATGCTTATGCAAACTCAATTCAAAGCACATACTTAGCTTTCTTTTGGGAGTCTTCTTAAAGTAGAAAGTTTTCTAAAACGATCTGGCAAGAATTGAGAGCCTAGCAGCTCAAATGAATATTTGAGTCAAATGAAGTTTTCATGGAATAGACGCCAAAAATCAACATCTGCTGTGATTTTGGCCCGTCTGTGCGCACTGAAATCAAATGAAAGCATGTTTGCCATCATCAGTCATGCAATTTCTTAGCTTCCAAAATCTTAAAGTAGTTAGATGAGCTTGAGGGGTCGACAACATATCTTATATACATATAGGTGTGTTCCAAAAGAAACAAGTTGTTTAGACTATATTATGTTCAAATTCTCTCGTCATGTAATGAACATCAAATCAAACATGTATCATGCTTTCAAAAAATGCTTATGCAAACTCAATTCAAAGCACATACTTAGCTTTCTTTGGGAGTCTTCTTAAAGTAGAAAGTTTTCTAAAACGATCTGGCAAGAATTAAGAGCCTAGCAGCTCAAATGAATATTTGAGTCAAATGAAGTTTTCTCGGCGAATAGACGCCAAAAATCAACATCTGCTGTGATTTTGGCCCGTCTGCGCACTGAAATCAAATGAAAGCATGTTTGCATCATCAGTCATGCAATTTCTTAGGTTCCAAAATCTTAAAGTAGTTAGATGAGCTTGAGGGGTCAACAACATATCTTATATACACATGTTTATAGGTGCTTTCCAAAAGAAACAAGCTGTTTAGACTATATTATGTTCAAATTCCCTCTCTCGTCGCGAATGAACATCAAATCAAACATATACTGCGTTTTCAAAAATGCTTAATCAAACTCAATTCAAAGCACATACTTTCCTTGCTTATGGAGTCTTCTTAAAGTACAAAGTTTTCTAAAACGATCTGGCAAGAATTGAGAGCCTAGCAGCTCAAATGAATATTTGAGTCAAATGAAGTTTTCTCGGCGAATACACGCCAAAAATCAACATCTGCTGTGATTTTGGCCTGTCTCAAGACTGAAATCAAATGAAAGCATGTTTGCCATCATCAGTCATGCAATTTCTTGGGTTCCAAAATCTTAAAGTAGTTAGATGAGCTTGAGGGGTCGACAACATATCTTATATACATATATATATAGGTATTTTCCAAAAGAAACAAGCTGTTTAGACTATATTATGTTCAAATTCCTCTCTCGTCGCGAATGAACATCAAATCAAACATGTACTGCTTTTCAAAAATGCTTATGCAAACTCAATTCAAAGCACATACTTAGCTTTTGGGAGTCTTCTTAAAGTAGAGAGTTTTCTAAAACGATCTGGCAAGAATTAAGAGCCTAGCAGCTCAAATGAATATTTGAGTCAAATGAAGTTTTCGTGAATAGACGCCAAAAATCAACATCTGCTGTGATTCTGGCCCGTCTGCGCACTGAAATCAAATGAAAGCATGTTTGCCATCATCAGTCATGCAATTTCTTGGGTTCCAAAATCTTAAAGTAGTTAGATGAGCTTGAGGGTCGACAACATATCTTATATACATATATATATAGGTATGTTCCAAAAGAAACAAGCTGTTTAGACTATATTATGTTCAAATTCCTCTCTGTCATGTCGTGAATGAACATCAAATCAAACATGTACTGCGTTTTTCAAAAATGTTTATGCAAACTCAATTCAAAGCACATAGCTTTCTTGGAGTCTTCTTAAAGTAGAAAGTTTTCTAAAACGATCTGGCAAGAATTAAGAGCCTAGCAGCTCAAATGAATATTTGAGTCAAATGAAGTTTTCGCTGAAAGACGCCAAAAATCAACATCTGCTGTGATTCTGGCCCGTCTGCGCAAGACTGAAATCAAATGAAAGCATGTTTGCCATCATCAGTCATGCAATTTCTTGGGTTCCAAAATCTTAAAGTAGTTAGATGAGCTTGAGGGTCGACAACATATCTTATATACATATATGTTCCAAAAGAAACAAGCTGTTTAGACTATATTATGTTCAAATTCTCTCTCTCATAATGAACATCAATCAAACATGTACTGCGTTTTTCAAAAATGCTTATGCAAACTCAATTCAAAGCACATACTTACCTTGCTTATGGAGTCTTCTTAAAGTAGAAAGTTTCCTAAAACGATCTGGCAAGAATTAAGAGCCTAGCAGCTCAAATGAATATTTGAGTCAAATGAAGTTTTCTCGTAATAGACGCCAAAAATCAACATCTGCTGTGATTTTGGCCTGCTCAAGACTGAAATCAAATGAAAGCATGTTTGCCATCATCAGTCATGCAATTTCTTGGGTTCCAAAATCTTAAAGTAGTTAGATGAGCTTGAGGGTCGACAACATATCTTATATACATATATATAGGTATGTTCCAAAAGAAACAAGCTGTTTAGACTATATTATGTTCAAATTCCTCTCTCGTCATGTAATGAACATCAAATCAAACGTACTGCGTTTTCAAAAATGCTTATGCAAACTCAATTCAAAGCACATACTTAGCTTTCTTTGGGAGTCTTCTTAAAGTAGAAAGTTTTCTAAAACGATCTGGCAAGAATTAAGAGCCTAGCAGCTCAAATGAATATTTGAGTCAAATGAAGTTTTCTCGCTGAAAAGACGCCAAAAATCAACATCTGCTGCGATTTTGGCCCGTCAAGACTGAAATCAAATGAAAGCATGTTTGCCATCATCAGTCATGCAATTTCTTAGGTTCCAAAATCTTAAAGTAGTTAGATGAGCTTGAGGGGTCGACAACATATCTTATATACATATATGTTCCAAAAGAAACAAGCTGTTTAGACTATATTATGTTCAAATTCCTCTGTCGCTGAATGAACATCAAATCAAACGTACTGCGTTTTCAAAAATGCTTATGCAAACTCAATTCAAAGCACATACTTAGCTTTCTCTGGGAGTCTTCTTAAAGTAGAAAGTTTTCTAAAACGATCTGGCAAGAATTGAGAGCCTAGCAGCTCAAATGAATATTTGAGTCAAATGAAGTTTTCTCGCTGAAAAGACGCCAAAAATCAACATCTGCTGTGATTTTGGCCCGTCTGCACTACTGAAATCAAATGAAAGCATGTTTGCCATCATCAGTCATGCAATTTCTTAGCTTCCAAAATCTTAAAGTAGTTAGATGAGCTTGAGGGGTCGACAACATATCTTATATACATATATATGTTCCAAAAGAAACAAGCTGTTTAGACTATATTATGTTCAAATTCCCTCTCTCATCACGAATGAACATCAAATCAAACATGTACTGCGTTCTCAAAAAATGCTTATACAAACTCAATTCAAAGCACATACTTAGCTTTCTGGGAGTCTTCTTAAAGTAGAAAGTTTTCTAAAACGATCTGGCAAGAATTGAGAGCCTAGCAGCTCAAATGAATATTTGAGTCAAATGAAGTTTTCGGCGAATAGACGCCAAAAATCAACATCTGCTGTGATTTTGGCCCGTCTGCGCACTGAAATCAAATGAAAGCATGTTTGCCATCATCAGTCATGCAATTTCTTAGCTTCCAAAATCTTAAAGTAGTTAGATGAGCTTGAGGGGTCGACAACATATCTTATATACATATATATATAGGTATGTTCCAAAAGAAACAAGCTGTTTAGACTATATTATGTTCAAATTCCCTCTCTCATCACGAATGAACATCAAATCAAACATGTACTGCGTTTTCAAAAAATGCTTATGCAAACTCAATTCAAAGCACATACTTAGCTTTCTTGGGAGTCTTCTTAAAGTAGAAAGTTTTCTAAAACGATCTGGCAAGAATTAAGAGCCTAGCAGCTCAAATGAATATTTGAGTCAAATGAAGTTTTCGCTGAATAGACGCCAAAATCAACATCTGCTGTGATTTTGAAGTCTCTGACTGAAATCAAATGAAAGCATGTTTGCCATCATCAGTCATGCAATTTCTTGGGTTCCAAAATCTTAAAGTAGTTAGATGAGCTTGAGGGGTCGACAACATATCTTATATATATAGGTATGTTCCAAAAGAAACAAGCTGTTTAGACTATATTATGTTCAAATTCTCTCTCGTCGCTAATGAACATCAAATCAAACATGTACTGCGTTTTCAAAAAATGCTTATGCAAACTCAATTCAAAGCACATACTTAGCTTTCTTTGGGAGTCTTCTTAAAGTAGAAAGTTTTCTAAAACGATCTGGCAAGAATTGAGAGCCTAGCAGCTCAAATGAATATTTGAGTCAAATGAAGTTTTCGTGAATAGACGCCAAAATCAACATCTGCTGTGATTTTGGCCCGTCTGCAAGACTGAAATCAAATGAAAGCATGTTTGCCATCATCAGTCATGCAATTTCTTAGGTTCCAAAATCTTAAAGTAGTTAGATGAGCTTGAGGGGTCGACAACATATCTTATATATATATGAATATAGGTGTGTTCCAAAAGAAACAAGCTTTTTAGACTATATTATGTTCAAATTCCCTCTCGCCGCTAATGAACATCAAATCAAACATGTACTGCGCTTTTCAAAAATGCTTATGCAAACTCAATTCAAAGCACATACTTAGCTTTCTTTGGGAGTCTTCTAAAGTAGAAAGTTTTCTAAAACGATCTGGCAAGAATTGAGAGCCTAGCAGCTCAAATGAATATTTGAGTCAAATGAAGTTTTTCTGAATAGACGCCAAAAAATCAACATCTGCTGTGATTTTGGGTCTGCGCAACTGAAATCAAATGAAAGCATGTTTGCCATCATCAGTCATGCAATTTCTATGCTTCCAAAATCTTAAAGTAGTTAGATGAGCTTGAGGGGTCGACAACATATCTTATATACATATAGGTGTGTTCCAAAAGAAACAAGCTGTTTAGACTATATTATGTTCAAATTCCTCTCGTCGCTAATGAACATCAAATCAAACATGTACTGCGATTTCAAAAAATGCTAATGCAAACTCAATTCAAAGCACATACTTAGCTTTGTTTGGGAGTCTTCTTAAAGTAGAAAGTTTTCTAAAACGATCTGGCAAGAATTGAGAGCCTAGCAGCTCAAATGAATATTTGAGTCAAATGAAGTTTTCTCGGCGAATAGACGCCAAAATCAACATCTGCTGTGATTTTGGCCCGTCTGCGACTGAAATCAAATGAAAGCATGTTTGCCATCATCAGTCATGCAATTTCTAGGTTCCAAAATCTTAAAGTAGTTAGATGAGCTTGAGGGTCGACAACATATCTTATATACATATAGGTGTGTTCCAAAAGAAACAAGCTGTTTAGACTATATTATGTTCAAATTCTCTCTCGTCATGAATGAACATCAAATCAAACATGTACTATGCTTTCAAAAAATGCTTATGCAAACTCAATTCAAAGCACATACTTAGCTTCCTTTGGGAGTCTTCTTAAAGTAAAAAGTTTTCTAAAACGATCTGGCAAGAATTGAGAGCCTAGCAGCTCAAATGAATATTTGAGTCAAATGAAGTTTAATCTGCGAATAGACGCCAAAAATCAACATCTGCTGTGATTTTGGCCCGCTCATACACTGAAATCAAATGAAAGCATGTTTGCCATCATCAGTCATGCAATTTCTTAGCTTCCAAAATCTTAAAGTAGTTAGATGAGCTTGAGGGGTCGACAACATATCTTATATACATATAGGTGTGTTCCAAAAGAAACAAGCTGTTTAGACTATATTATGTTCAAATTCTCTCGTCATGAATGAACATCAAATCAAACATGTACTGCGCTTTCAAAAAATGCTTATGCAAACTCAATTCAAAGCACATACTTAGCTTTTGGGAGTCTTCTTAAAGTAGAAAGTTTTCTAAACGATCGGGCAAGAATTGAGAGCCTAGCAGCTCAAATGAATATTTGAGTCAAATGAAGTTTTCTCGGCGAATAGACGCCAAAAATCAACATCTGCTGTGATTTTGGCCCGATGCGCACTGAAATCAAATGAAAGCATGTTTGCCATCATCAGTCATGCAATTTCTAGGGTTCCAAAATCTTAAAGTATTTAGATGAGCTTGAGGGTCGACAACATATCTTATATACATATGTATATAGGTAAGTACAAAAAGAAACAAGCTGATAAGACTATATTAAGTTCAAATTCTCTCTCGCTAATGAACATCAAATCAAACATGTACTCGTGCTTTTCAAAAATGCTTATGCAAACTCAATTCAAAGCACATACTTAGCTTTCTTTGGGAGTCTTCTTAAAGTAGAAAGTTTTCTAAAACGATCTGGCAAGAATTGAGAGCCTAGCAGCTCAAATGAATATTTGAGTCAAATGAAGTTTTCTCGCTGAATAGACGCCAAAAATCAACATCTGCTGTGATTTTGGCCCGTCTGCGCACTGAAATCAAATGAAAGCATGTTTGCCATCATCAGTCATGCAATTTCTTAGGTTCCAAAATCTTAAAGTAGTTAGATGAGCTTGAGGGGTCGACAACATATCTTATATACATATATATGTTCCAAAAGAAACAAGCTGTTTAGACTATATTATGTTCAAATTCCTCTCGTCTGTAATGAACATCAAATCAAACATGTACTGCGTTTTCAAAAATGCTTATGCAAACTCAATTCAAAGCACATACTTAGCTTTCTTTGGGAGTCTTCTTAAAGTAGAAAGTTTTCTAAAACGATCTGGCAAGAATTGAGAGCCTAGCAGCTCAAATGAATATTTGAGTCAAATGAAGTTTTCTCGGCGAATAGACGCCAAAAATCAACATCTGCTGTGATTTTGGCCTGCCAAGACTGAAATCAAATGAAAGCATGTTTGCCATCATCAGTCATGCAATTTCTTAGGTTCCAAAATCTTAAAGTAGTTAGGATGAGCTTGAGGGTCGACAACATATGTTATATACATATATGTTCCAAAAGAAACAAGCTGTTTAGACTATATTATGTTCAAATTCACTCTCTCTTCGCTATTGAACATCAAATCAAACGTACTGCGTTTTCTTAAATGCTTATGCAAACTCAATTCAAAGCACATACTTAGCTTTCTTTGGGAGTCTTCTTAAAGTAGAAAGTTTTCTAAAACGATCTGGCAAGAATTGAGAGCCTAGCAGCTCAAATGAATATTTGAGTCAAATGAAGTTTTCTCTGCGAATAGACGCCAAAAATCAACATCTGCTGTGATTTTGGCCGTGTGCGCACTGAAATCAAATGAAAGCATGTTTGCCATCATCAGTCATGCAATTTCTTAGGTTCCAAAATCTTAAAGTAGTTAGATGAGCTTGAGGGGTCGACAACATATCTTATATACATATATATAGGTGTGTTCCAAAAGAAACAAGCTGTTTAGACTATATTATGTTCAAATTCCCTCTCCGCGTAATGAACATCAAATCAAACATGTACTGCTTTCAAAAATGCTTATGCAAACTCAATTCAAAGCACATACTTAGCTTTCTTTGGAGTCTTCTTAAAGTAGAAAGTTTTCTAAAACGATCTGGCAAGAATTGAGAGCCTAGCAGCTCAAATGAATATTTGAGTCAAATGAAGTTTTCGGGGAATAGACGCCAAAAATCAACATCTGCTGTGATTTTGGCCCGTCTGCGCACTGAAATCAAATGAAAGCATGTTTGCCATCATCAGTCATGCAATTTCTTAGCTTCCAAAATCTTAAAGTAGTTAGATGAGCTTGAAAGGGTCGACAACATATCTTATATACATATATATATAGGTATGTTCCAAAAGAAACAAGCTGTTTAGACTATATTATGTTCAAATTCCCTCTCTCGTCGCTAATGAACATCAAATCAAACATGTACTGCGTTTTCAAAAATGCTTATGCAAACTCAATTCTAAGCACAAACTTGGCTTTTTTGGGAGTCTTCTTAAAGTAGAAAGTTTTCTAAAACGATCTGGCAAGAATTAAGAGCCTAGCAGCTCAAATGAATATTTGAGTCAAATGAAGTTTTCGCTGAATAGACGCCAAAAATCAACATCTGCTGTGATTTTGGCCCGTCTGCGCACTGAAATCAAATGAAAGCATGTTTGCCATCATCAGTCATGCAATTTCTTAGGTTCCAAAATCTTAAAGTAGTTAGATGAGCTTGAGGGGTCGACAACATATCTTATATACATATATGTTCCAAAAGAAACAAGCTGTTTAGACTATATTATGTTCAAATTCCTCTCTCGTCATAATGAACATCAAATCAAACATGTACTGCGTTTTCAAAAATGCTTATGCAAACTCAATTCAAAGCACATACTTAGCTTTCTTTTGGGAGTCTTCTTAAAGTAGAAAGTTTTCTAAAACGATCTGGCAAGAATTGAGAGCCTAGCAGCTCAAATGAATATTTGAGTCAAATGAAGTTTTCGCTGAATAGACGCCAAAATCAACATCTGCTGTGATTTTGGCCCGCTCGCACTGAAATCAAATGAAAGCATGTTTGCCATCATCAGTCATGCAATTTCTTAGCTTCCAAAATCTTAAAGTAGTTAGATGAGCTTGAGGGGTCGACAACATATCTTATATACATATGTATATAGGTGTGTTCCAAAAGAAACAAGCTGTTTAGACTATATTATGTTCAAATTCCCTCTCTCGTCAGAATGAACATCAAATCAAACATGTACTGCGTTTTCAAAAAATGCTTATGCAAACTCAATTCAAAGCACATACTTAGCTTTCTTTGGGAGTCTTCTTAAAGTAGAAAGTTTTCTAAAACGATCTGGCAAGAATTAAGAGCCTAGCAGCTCAAATGAATATTTGAGTCAAATGAAGTTTTCTCGGCGAATAGACGCCAAAAATCAACATCTGCTGTGATTTTGGCCCGTCTGCGCACTGAAATCAAATGAAAGCATGTTTGCCATCATCAGTCATGCAATTTCTTGGGTTCCAAAATCTTAAAGTAGTTAGATGAGCTTGAGGGGTCGACAACATATCTTATATACATATAGGTGTGTTCCAAAAGAAACAAGCTGTTTAGACTATATTATGTTCAAATTCCTCTCGTCACGAATGAACATCAAATCAAACATGTACTGCGTTTTCAAAAATGCTTATGCAAACTCAATTCAAAGCACATACTTAGCTTTCTTTGGGAGTCTTCTTAAAGTAGAAAGTTTTCTAAAACGATCTGGCAAGAATTAAGAGCCTAGCAGCTCAAATGAATATTTGAGTCAAATGAAGTTTTCTCGACGAATAGACGCCAAAAATCAACATCTGCTGTGATTTTGGCCCGTCTGTGCACTGAAATCAAATGAAAGCATGTTTGCCATCATCAGTCATGCAATTTCTTAGGTTCCAAAATCTTAAAGTAGTTAGATGAGCTTGAGGGGTCGACAACATATCTTATATACATATATGTTCCAAAAGAAACAAGCTGTTTAGACTATATTATGTTCAAATTCCCTCTCTTGTAATGAACATCAAATCAAACGTACTGCGTTTTCAAAAATGCTTATGCAAACTCAATTCAAAGCACATACTTAGCTTTCTTTGGGAGTCTTCTTAAAGTAGAAAGTTTTCTAAAACGATCTGGCAAGAATTGAGAGCCTAGCAGCTCAAATGAATATTTGAGTCAAATGAAGTTTTCGCGAATAGACGCCAAAAATCAACATCTGCTGTGATTTTGGCCCGCTCAAGACTGAAATCAAATGAAAGCATGTTTGCCATCATCAGTCATGCAATTTCTTAGGTTCCAAAATCTTAAAGTAGTTAGATGAGCTTGAGGGTCGACAACATATCTTATATACATATATGTTCCAAAAGAAACAAGCTGTTTAGACTATATTATGTTCAAATTCCTCTCGTCGCTAATGAACATCAAATCAAACGTACTGCGTTTTCAAAAATGCTTATGCAAACTCAATTCAAAGCACATACTTAGCTTTCTTTGGGAGTCTTCTTAAAGTAGAAAGTTTTCTAAAACGATCTGGCAAGAATTGAGAGCCTAGCAGCTCAAATGAATATTTGAGTCAAATGAAGTTTTCGGCGAATAGACGCCAAAAATCAACATCTGCTGTGATTTTGGCCCGCTCAAGACTGAAATCAAATGAAAGCATGTTTGCCATCATCAGTCATGCAATTTCTTGGGTTCCAAAATCTTAAAGTAGTTAGATGAGCTTGAGGGGTCGACAACATATCTTATATACATATATGTTCCAAAAGAAACAAGCTGTTTAGACTATATTATGTTCAAATTCCATCTCTCGTCATGTAATGAACATCAAATCAAACATGCACTGCATTTTCAAAAATGCTTATGCAAACTCAATTCAAAGCACATACTTAGCTTTCTTTGGGAGTCTTCTTAAAGTAGAAAGTTTTCTAAAACGATCTGGCAAGAATTGAGAGCCTAGCAGCTCAAATGAATATTTGAGTCAAATGAAGTTTTCTCGGCGAATAGACGCCAAAAATCAACATCTGCTGTGATTTTGGCCCGTCTGCGACTGAAATCAAATGAAAGCATGTTTGCCATCATCAGTCATGCAATTTCTTAGGTTCCAAAATCTTAAAGTAGTTAGATGAGCTTGAGGGGTCGACAACATATCTTATATACACATATATGTTCCAAAAGAAACAAGCTGTTTAGACTATATTATGTTCAAATTCCTCTCGTCATGAATGAACATCAAATCAAACATGTACTGCGTTCTCAAAAAATGCTTATGCAAACTCAATTCAAAGCACATACTTAGCTTTCTTTTGGAGTCTTCTTAAAGTAGAAAGTTTTCTAAAACGATCTGGCAAGAATTGAGAGCCTAGCAGCTCAAATGAATATTTGAGTCAAATGAAGTTTTCGCTGAAAAGACGCCAAAATCAACATCTGCTGTGATTCTGGCCCGTCTCAAGACTGAAATCAAATGAAAGCATGTTTGCCATCATCAGTCATGCAATTTCTTGGGTTCCAAAAATCTTAAAGTAGTTAGATGAGCTTTAGCGGTCGACAACATATCTTATATACATATATGTTCCAAAAGAAACAAGCTGTTTAGACTATATTATGTTCAAATTCCTCTCTCGTCATGTAATGAACATCAAATCAAACATGTACTATGCTTTCAAAAAATGCTTATGCAAACTCAATTCAAAGCACATACTTACCTTGCTTATGGAGTCTTCTTAAAGTAGAAATTTTTTAAAACGATCTGGCAAGAATTGAGAGCCTAGCATCTCAAATGAATATTTGAGTCAAATGAAGTTTTCTCTCCGAAGAGACGCCAAAAATCAACATCTGCTGTGATTTTGGAAAGTCTCAAGACTGAAATCAAATGAAAGCATGTTTGCCATCATCATTCATGCAATTTCTTGAGTTCCAATATCTTAAAGTAGTTAGATGAGCTTTAGGGGTCGACAACATATCTTATATACATATATATTCCAAAAGAAACAAGCTGTTTAGACTATATTATGTTCAAATTCCCTCTCTTGTCGCGAATGAACATCAAATCAAACATATACTGCGTTTTCAAAAATGCTTAATCAAACTCAATTCAAAGCACATACTTAGCTTTCTTTGGGAGTCTTCTTAAAGTAGAAAGTTTTCTAAAACGATCTGGCAAGAATTGAGAGCCTAGCAGCTCAAATGAATATTTGAGTCAAATGAAGTTTTCGCTAATAGACGCCAAAATCAACATCTGCTGTGATTTTGGCCCGTCTGCGCACTGAAATCAAATGAAAGCATGTTTGCCATCATCAGTCATGCAATTTCTTAGGTTCCAAAATCTTAAAGTAGTTAGATGAGCTTGAGGGGTCGACAACATATCTTATATACATATATGTTCCAAAAGAAACAAGCTGTTTAGACTATATTATGTTCAAATTCCTCTCGTCATGTAATGAACATCAAATCAAACATGTACTGCGTTTTCAAAAGTGCTTATGCAAACTCAATTCAAAGCACATACTTAGCTTTCTTTGGGAGTCTTCTTAAAGTAGAAAGTTTTCTAAAACGATCTGGCAAGAATTGAGAGCCTAGCAGCTCAAATGAATATTTGAGTCAAATGAAGTTTTCGCAAATAGACGCCAAAATCAACATCTGCTGTGATTTTGGCCTGCTCATGACTGAAATCAAATGAAAGCATGTTTGCCATCATCAGTCATGCAATTTCTTGGGTTCCAAAATCTTAAAGTAGTTAGATGAGCCTGAGGGTCGACAACATATCTTATATACATATATGTTCCAAAAGAAACAAGCTGTTTAGACTATATTATGTTCAAATTCCTCTCTCGTCGTAATGAACATCAAATCAAACATGTACTGCGTTTTCAAAAAGTGCTTATGCAAACTCAATTCAAAGCACATACTTAGCTTTCTTTGGGAGTCTTCTTAAAGTAGAAAGTTTTCTAAAACGATCTGGCAAGAATTGAGAGCCTAGCAGCTCAAATGAATATTTGAGTCAAATGAAGTTTTCGCTGAATAGACGCCAAAAATCAACATCTGCTGTGATTTTGGAAAGTCTCATGACTGAAATCAAATGAAAGCATGTTTGCCATCATCAGTCATGCAATTTCTTGGGTTCCAAAATCTTAAAGTAGTTAGATGAGCTTTAGGGGTCGACAACATATCTTATATACATATATGTTCCAAAAGAAACAAGCTGTTTAGACTATATTATGTTCAAATTCCCTCTCTTGTCGCGAATGAACATCAAATCAAACATGTACTGCGTTTTCAAAAATGCTTAATCAAACTCAATTCAAAGCACATACTTAGCTTTCTTTGGGAGTCTTCTTAAAGTAGAAAGTTTTCTAAAACGATCTGGCAAGAATTGAGAGCCTAGCAGCTCAAATGAATATTTGAGTCAAATGAAGTTTTCTCGGCGAATAGACGCCAAAATCAACATCTGCTGTGATTTTGGCCCGCTCAAGACTGAAATCAAATGAAAGCATGTTTGCCATCATCAGTCATGCAATTTCTTAGGTTCCAAAATCTTAAAGTAGTTAGATGAGCTTGAGGGGTCGACAACATATCTTATATACATAATTATATAGGTGCGTTCCAAAAGAAACAAGCTGTTTAGACTATATTATGTTCAAATTCCCTCTCGTCATGAATGAACATCAAATCAAACATGTACTGCCTTTTCAAAAAGTGCTTATGCAAACTCAATTCAAAGCACATACTTAGCTTTCTTTGGGAGTCTTCTTAAAGTAGAAAGTTTTCTAAAACGATCTGGCAAGAATTGAGAGCCTAGCAGCTCAAATGAATATTTGAGTCAAATGAAGTTTTCTCGGCGAATAGACGCCAAAAATCAACATCTGCTGTGATTTTGGCCCGTCTCACTGAAATCAAATGAAAGCATGTTTGCCATCATCAGTCATGCAATTTCTTAGCTTCCAAAATCTTAAAGTAGTTAGATGAGCTTGAGGGGTCGACAACATATCTTATATACATATATGTTCCAAAAGAAACAAGCTGTTTAGACTATATTATGTTCAAATTCCCTCTCGTCGCGAATGAACATCAAATCAAACATGTACTACGTTTTCAAAAAAGTGCTTATGCAAACTCAATTCAAAGCAAATACTTGGCTTTCTTTGGGAGTCTTCTTAAAGTAGAAAGTTTTCTAAAACGATCTGGCAAGAATTAAGAGCCTAGCAGCTCAAATGAATATTTGAGTCAAATGAAGTTTCCTTGGCGAATAGACGCCAAAAATCAACATCTGCTGTGATTTTGGCCTGCTCAAGACTGAAATCAAATGAAAGCATGTTTGCCATCATCAGTCATGCAATTTCTTAGGTTCCAAAATCTTAAAGTAGTTAGATGAGCTTGAGGGTCGACAACATATCTTATATACATATATGTTCCAAAAAGAAACAAGCTGTTTAGACTATATTATGTTCAAATTCTCTCTCGTCATGTAATGAACATCAAATCAAACATGTACTACATTTGCAAAAATGCTTATGCAAACTCAATTCAAAGCACATACTTAGCTTTCTCTGGGAGTCTTCTTAAAGTAGAAAGTTTTCTAAAACGATCTGGCAAGAATTGAGAGCCTAGCAGCTCAAATGAATATTTGAGTCAAATGAAGTTTTCTCGGCAAATAGACGCCAAAAATCAACATCTGCTGTGATTTTGGCCTGCTCAAGACTGAAATCAAATGAAAGCATGTTTGCCATCATCAGTCATGCAATTTCTTGGAGTCCCAAAATCTTAAAGTAGTTAGATGAGCTTGAGGGGTCGACAACATATCTTATATACATATATGTTCCAAAAGAAACAAGCTGTTTAGACTATATTATGTTCAAATTCTCTCTCGTCATGTAATGAACATCAAATCAAACATGTACTGCGTTTTCAAAAAGTGCTTATGCAAACTCAATTCAAAGCACATACTTAGCTTTTGGGAGTCTTCTTAAAGTAGAAAGTTTTCTAAAACGATCTGGCAAGAATTGAGAGCCTAGCAGCTCAAATGAATATTTGAGTCAAATGAAGTTTTCGGGGAAAAGACGCCAAAAATCAACATCTGCTGTGATTTTGGAAAGTCTGCACACTGAAATCAAATGAAAGCATGTTTGCCATCATCAGTCATGCAATTTCTTAGCTTCCAAAATCTTAAAGTAGTTAGATGAGCTTGAGGGGTCGACAACATATCTTATATACATATATGTTCCAAAAGAAACAAGATGTTTAGACTATATTATGTTCAAATTCTCTTGTCGCTAATGAACATCAAATCAAACATGTACTCATTTTCAAAAAATGCTTATGCAAACTCAATTCAAAGCACATACTTAGCTTTCTTTGGGAGTCTTTAAAGTAGAAAGTTTTTTAAAACGATCTGGCAAGAATTGAGAGCCTAGCAGCTCAAATGAATATTTGAGTCAAATGAAGTTTTCGCTAATAGACGCCAAAAATCAACATCTGCTGTGATTTTGGCCCGCTCATGACTGAAATCAAATGAAAGCATGTTTGCCATCATCAGTCATGCAATTTCTTAGGTTACAAAATCTTAAAGTAGTTAGATGAGCTTGAGGGGTCGACAACATATCTTATATACATAATTATATAGGTGCGTTCCAAAAGAAACAAGCTGTTTAGACTATATTATGTTCAAATTCTCTCTCGTCATGAATGAACATCAAATCAAACATGTACTGCGTTTCAAAAATGCTTATGCAAACTCAATTCAAAGCACATACTTAGCTTTCTTTTGGGAGTCTTCTTAAAGTAGAAAGTTTTAAAACGATCTGGCAAGAATTAAGAGCCTAGCAGCTCAAATGAATATTTGAGTCAAATGAAGTTTTCGGCGAATAGACGCCAAAAATCAACATCTGCTGTGATTTTGGGTCTGCCTCAAGACTGAAATCAAATGAAAGCATGTTTGCCATCATCAGTCATGCAATTTCTAGCTTCCAAAATCTTAAAGTAGTTAGATGAGCTTGAGGGTCGACAACATATCTTATATACATATATGTTCCAAAAGAAACAAGCTGTTTAGACTATATTATGTTCAAATTCCTTCCCTCGTCGCGAATGAACATCAAATCAAACATGTACTACGTTTGCAAAAATGCTTATGCAAACTCAATTCAAAGCACATACTTAGCTTTTTTGGGGAGTCTTCTTAAAGTAGAAAGTTTTCTAAAACGCTCTGGCAAGAATTGAGAGCCTAGCAGCTCAAATGAATATTTGAGTCAAATGAAGTTTTCTCGCTGAAAAGACGCAAAAAATCAACATCTGCTGTGATTTTGGCCCGTCTTCGCACTGAAATCAAATAAAAGCATGTTTGCCATCATCAGTCATGCAATTTCTTAGCTTCCAAAATCTTAAAGTAGTTAGATGAGCTTGAGGGTCGACAACATATCTTATATACATATATATAGGTATGTTCCAAAAGAAACAAGCTGTTTAGACTATATTATGTTCAAATTCTCTCTCCGAGAATGAACATCAAATCAAACATGTACTGCGCTTTTCAAAAATGCTTATGCAAACTCAATTCAAAGCACATACTTAGCTTTCTTTGGGAGTCTTCTTAAAGTAGAAAGTTTTCTAAAACGATCTGGCAAGAATTAAGAGCCTAGCAGCTCAAATGAATATTTGAGTCAAATGAAGTTTTCTCGTCTAACAGACGCCAAAAATCAACATCTGCTGTGATTCTGGCCCGTCTGCGCACTGAAATCAAATGAAAGCATGTTTGCCATCATCAGTCATGCAATTTCTTGGTTCCAAAATCTTAAAGTAGTTAGATGAGCTTGAGGGGTCGACAACAAATATTATATACATATATATATAGGTATGTTCCAAAAGAAAAAGCTGTTTAGACTATATTATGTTCAAATTCTCTCGTCGCTAATGAACATCAAATCAAACATGTACTGCGTTTTCAAAAAATGCTTATGCAAACTCAATTCAAAGCACATAGCTTTTTTGGGAGTCTTCTTAAAGTAGAAAGTTTTTAAAAACGATCTGGCAAGAATTAAGAGCCTAGCAGCTCAAATGAATATTTGAGTCAAATGAAGTTTTCTCGCTGAAAAGACGCCAAAAATCAACATCTGCTGTGATTCTGGCCCGCTCAAGACTGAAATCAAATGAAAGCATGTTTGCCATCATCAGTCATGCAATTTCTTGGGTTCCAAAATCTTAAAGTAGTTAGATGAGCTTGAGGGGTCGACAACATATCTTATATACATATATGTTCCAAAAGAAACAAGCTGTTTAGACTATATTATTTTCAAATTCTCTCGTCGCGAATGAACATCCAATCAAACATGTACTGCGTTTTCAAAAAATTTTTGTACAAACTCAATTCAAAGCACATACTTACCTTGCTTATGGAGTCTTCTTAAAGTAGAAATTTTTTAAAACGATCTGGCAAGAATTGAGAGCCTAGCAGCTCAAATGAATATTTGAGTCAAATGAAGTTTTCTCGGCGAATAGACGCCAAAAATCAACATCTGCTGTGATTTTGGCCCGTCTAGACTGAAATCAAATGAAAGCATGTTTGCCATCATCAGTCATGCAATTTCTTGAGTTCCAAAATCTTAAAGTAGTTAGATGAGCTTTAGGGGTCGACAACATATCTTATATACATATATGTTCCAAAAGAAACAAGCTGTTTAGACTATATTATGTTCAAATTCCCATCTCTCGTTGCGAATGAACATCAAATCAAACATGTACTACATTTGCAAAAATGCTTATGCAAACTCAATTCAAAGCACATACTTAGCTTTCTTTGGGAGTCTTCTTAAAGTAGAAAGTTTTCTAAAACGATCTGGCAAGAATTGAGAGCCTAGCAGCTCAAATGAATATTTGAGTCAAATGAAGTTTTCTCGGCGAATAGACGCCAAAATTAACATCTGCTGTGATTTTGGCCCGCTCAAGACTGAAATCAAATGAAAGCATGTTTGCCATCATCAGTCATGCAATTTCTTGGGTTCCAAAATCTTAAAGTAGTTAGATGAGCTTGAGGGGTCGACAACATATCTTATATACATATAGGTGTGTTCCAAAGAAAAAGCTGTTTAGAATATATTATGTCCAAATTCCCTCTCTCGTCGCTAATGAACATCAAATCAAACATGTACTGCTTTTTCAAAAAATGCTTTTGCAAACTCAATTCAAAGCACATACTTAGCTTTCTTTGGGAGTCTTCTTAAAGTAGAAAGTTTTCTAAAACGATCTGGCAAGAATTGAGAGCCTAGCAGCTCAAATGAATATTTGAGTCAAATGAAGTTTTCGCTTAATAGACGCCAAAATCAACATCTGCTGTGATTTTGGCCCGCTCATGACTGAAATCAAATGAAAGCATGTTTGCCATCATCAGTCATGCAATTTCTAGGTTCCAAAATCTTAAAGTAGTTAGATGAGCTTGAGGGGTCGACAACATGTCTTATATACATGTATGTTCCAAAAGAAACAAGCTGTTTAGACTATATTATGTTCAAATTCCCTCTCTCGTCACGAATGAACATCAAATCAAACATGTACTGCGTTTTCAAAAAATGCTTATGCAAACTCAATTCAAAGCACATACTTAGCTTTCTTTGGGAGTCTTCTTAAAGTAGAAAGTTTTCTAAAACGATCTGGCAAGAATTAAGAGCCTAGCAGCTCAAATGAATATTTGAGTCAAATGAAGTTTTCTCGGCGAATAGACGCCAAAAATCAACATCTGCTGTGATTTTGGCCTGCTCAAGACTGAAATCAAATGAAAGCATGTTTGCCATCATCAGTCATGCAATTTCTTGGGTTCCAAAATCTTAAAGTAGTTAGATGAGCTTGAGGGGTCGACAACATATCTTATATACATATATATATAGGTATGTTCCAAAAGAAACAAGCTGTTTAGACTATATTATGTTCAAATTCCCTCTCGCAAATGAACATCAAATCAAACATGTACTGCGTTTTCAAAAAATGCTTATGCAAACTCAATTCAAAGCACATACTTAGCTTTCTTTGGGAGTCTTCTTAAAGTAGAGAGTTTTCTAAAACGATCTGGCAAGAATTAAGAGCCTAGCAGCTCAAATGAATATTTGAGTCAAATGAAGTTTTCTCGGCGAACAGACGCCAAAAATCAACATCTGCTGTGATTCTGGCCCGTGTCTGCGCACTGAAATCAAATGAAAGCATGTTTGCCATCATCAGTCATGCAATTTCTTGGGTTCCAAAATCTTAAAGTAGTTAGATGAGCTTGAGGGGTCGACAACAAATATTATATACATATATATATAGGTATGTTCCAAAAGAAAAAAGCTGTTTAGACTATATTATGTTCAAATTCCCTCTCGTCGCGAATGAACATCCAATCAAACATGTACTGCTTTCAAAAATGTTTGTACAAACTCAATTCAAAGCACATACTTACCTTGCTTATGGAGTCTTCTTAAAGTAGAAATTTTTTAAAACGATCTGGCAAGAATTGAGAGCCTAGCAGCTCAAATGAATATTTGAGTCAAATGAAGTTTTCTCTCCGAAGAGACGCCAAAAATCAACATCTGCTGTGATTTTGGAAAGTTCATGACTGAAATCAAATGAAAGCATGTTTGCCATCATCAGTCATGCAATTTCTAGTTCCAATATCTTAAAGTAGTTAGATGAGCTTGAGGGTCAATAACAAATATTATATAAATATAATATATAGGTATTTTCAAAAAGAAACAAACTGTTAAGAATATATTATGTTCAAATTCTCTCTGTCATAATGAACATCAAATCAAACATGTACTGCTTTTCAAAAATGCTTATGCAAACTCAATTCAAAGCACATACTAAGCTTTTGGGAGTCTTCTTAAAGTAGAAAGTTTTCTAAAACGATCTGGCAAGAATTAAGAGCCTAGCAGCTCAAATGAATATTTGAGTCAAATGATGTTTTCTCAGCGAATAGACACCAAAAATCAACATCTGCTGTGATTTTGGAAAGTCTGAGCACTGAAATCAAATGAAAGCATGTTTGCCATCATCAGTCATGCAATTTCTTGAGTTCCAAAATCTTAAAGTAGTTAGATGAGCTTGAGGGTCGACAACATATCTTATATACATATATGTTCCAAAAGTAAAAAGCTGTTTAGACTATATTATGTTCAAATTCCCTTTCTCGTCGCGAATGAACATCAAGTCAAACATGTACTACGTTTTCAAAAATGCTTATGCAAACTCAATTCAAAGCACATACTTAGCTTTTTTGGGGAGTCTTCTTAAAGTAGAAAGTTTTCTAAAACGATCTGGCAAGAATTGAGAGCCTAGCAGCTCAAATGAATATTTGAGTGATATGAAGTTTTCGCGAATAGACGCCAAAAATCAACATCTGCTGTGATTTTGGCCTGCTCAAGACTGAAATCAAATGAAAGCATGTTTGCCATCATCAGTCATGCAATTTCTTAGGTTCCAAAATCTTAAAGTAGTTAGATGAGCTTGAGGGGTCGACAACATATCTTATATAAATATATTATATAGGTATGTTCCAAAAGAAACAAGGTGTTTAGACTATATTATGTTCAAATTCTCTCTCGTCGCTAATGAACATCAAATCAAACATGTACTGCCTTTTTCAAAAAGTGCTTATGCAAACTCAATTCAAAGCACATACTTAGCTTTATTTGGGAGTCTTCTTAAAGTAGAAAGTTTTCTAAAACGATCTGGCAAGAATTGAGAGCCTAGCAGCTCAAATGAATATTTGAGTCAAATGAAGTTTTCTCGGCTAATAGACGCCAAAAATCAACATCTGCTGTGATTTTGGCCCGCTCAAGACTGAAATCAAATGAAAGCATGTTTGCCATCATCAGTCATGCAATTTCTTAGGTTCCAAAATCTTAAAGTAGTTAGATGAGCTTGAGGGGTCGACAACATATCTTATATACATATATGTTCCAAAAGAAACAAGCTGTTTAGACTATATTATGTTCAAATTCCCTCTCTCGTCGCGAATGAACATCAAATCAAACATATACTACGTTTTCAAAAATGCTTATGCAAACTCAATTCAAAGCACATACTTAGCTTTCTTTGGGAGTCTTCTTAAAGTAGAAAGTTTTCTAAAACGATCTGGCAAGAATTGAGAGCCTAGCAGCTCAAATGAATATTTGAGTCAAATGAAGTTTTCTCGGCGAATAGACGCCAAAAATCAACATCTGCTGTGATTTTGGCCCGCACTGAAATCAAATGAAAGCATGTTTGCCATCATCAGTCATGCAATTTCTTAGCTTCCAAAATCTTAAAGTAGTTAGATGAGCTTGAGGGGTCGACAACATATCTTATATACATATATGTTCCAAAAGAAACAAGCTGTTTAGACTATATTATGTTCAAATTCCCTCTCGTCGCGAATGAACATCAAATCAAACATGTACTGCCTTTTTCAAAAATGCTATTGAATACTCAATTCAAAGCACATACTTAGCTTTTGGAGTCTTCTTAAAGTAGAAAGTTTTCTAAAACGATCTGGCAAGAATTGAGAGCCTAGCAGCTCAAATGAATATTTGAGTCAAATGAAGTTTTCTCGCTGAAAAGACGCCAAAAAATCAACATCTGCTGTGATTTTGGCCCGCTCAAGACTGAAATCAAATGAAAGCATGTTTGCCATCATCAGTCATGCAATTTCTTAGCTTCCAAAATCTTAAAGTAGTTAGATGAGCTTGAGGGGTCGACAACATATCTTATATACATATAGGTGTGTTCCAAAAGAAACAAGCTGTTTAGACTATATTATGTTCAAATTCAAATTCTCTCTCATGTAATGAACATCAAATCAAACATGTATTGCCTTTTTCAAAAATGCTTATGCAAACTCAATTCAAAGCACATACTTAGCTTTCTTTTGGGAGTCTTCTTAAAGTAGAAAGTTTTCTAAAACGATCTGGCAAGAATTGAGAGCCTAGCAGCTCAAATGAATATTTGAGTCAAATGAAGTTTTCGGCGATAGACGCCAAAATCAACATCTGCTGTGATTTTGGCCCGTCTGCACACTGAAATCAAATGAAAGCATGTTTGCCATCATCAGTCATGCAATTTCTTAGCTTCCAAAATCTTAAAGTAGTTAGATGAGCTTGAGGGGTCGACAACATATCTTATATACATATAGGTGTGTTCCAAAAGAAACAAGCTGTTTAGACTATATTATGTTCAAATTCCCTCTCTCGTCGCGAATGAACATCAAATCAAACATATATTGCCTTTTCAAAAATCTTATGCAAACTCAATTCAAAGCACATACTTAGCTTTCTTTGGGAGTCTTCTTAAAGTAGAAAGTTTTCTAAAACGATCTTGCAAGAATTGAGAGCATAGCAGTTCAAATGAATATTTGAGTCAAATGAAGTTTTCTCGGCGAATAGACGCCAAAAATCAACATCTGCGCACTGAAATCAAATGAAAGCATGTTTGCCATCATCAGTCATGCAATTTCTTAGGTTCCAAAATCTTAAAGTAGTTAGATGAGCTTGAGGGGTCGACAACATATCTTATATACACATTATAGGTTCCAAAAGTAACAAGCTGTTTAGACTATATTATGTTCAAATTCCCTCTCTCGTCGCGAATGAACATCAAATCAAACATGTACTGCCTTTTCAAAATCGCTCAATCAAACTCAATTCAAAGCACATACTTAGCTTTCTTTGGGAGTCTTCTTAAAGTAGAAAGTTTTCTAAAACGATCTGGCAAGAATTGAGAGCCTAGCAGCTCAAATGAATATTTGAGTCAAATGAAGTTTTCTCGGTAATAGACGCCAAAAATCAACATCTGCTGTGATTTTGGCCCGCTCAAGACTGAAATCAAATGAAAGCATGTTTGCCATCATCAGTCATGCAATTTCTTAGGTTCCAAAATCTCAAAGTAGTTAGATGAGCTTCAGGGGTCGACAACATATCTTATATACATATATGTTGCAAAAGAAACAAGCTGTTTAGACTATATTATGTTCAAATTCCCTCTCTCGTCGTGAATTAACATCAAATCAAACATGTACTACGTTTTTAAAAATGCTTATGCAAACTCATTTCAAAGGACATACTTACTTTCTTTGGGAGTCTTCTTAAAGTAGAAAGTTTTCTAAAACGATCTGGCAAGAATTGAGAGCCTAGCAGCTCAAATGAATATTTGAGTCAAATGAAGTTTTCTCGATAGACGCCAAAAATCAACATCTGCTGTGATTTTGGTCTGCTCAAGACTGAAATCAAATGAAAGCATGTTTGCCATCATCAGTCATGCAATTTCTTAGCTTCCAAAATCTTAAAGTAGTTAGATGAGCTTGAGGGTCGACAACATCTCTTATATACATATAGGTGTGTTCCAAAAGAAACAAGCTGTTTAGACTATATTATGTTCAAATTCAATCTCTCGTCGCAAATGAACATCAAATCAAACATGTACTGCGTTTTCAAAAAATGCTTATGCAAACTCAATACAAAGCACATACTTGGCTTTCTTTGGGAGTCTTCTTAAAGTAGAAAGTTTTCTAAAACGATCTGGCAAGAATTGAGAGCCTAGCAGCTCAAATGAATATTTGAGTCAAATGAAGTTTTTCGCGAATAGACGCCAAAATCAACATCTGCTGTGATTTTGGCCTGTATTTTAACTGAAATCAAATGAAAGCATGTTTGCCATCATCAGTCATGCAATTTCTTAGGTTCCAAAATCTTAAAGTAGTTAGATGAGCTTGAGGGGTCGACAACATATCTTATATACATATATGTTCCAAAAGAAACAAGCTGTTTAGACTATATTATGTTCAAATTCTCTCTCGTCATGTAATGAACATCAAATCAAACATGTACTGCCTTTTCAAAAAATGCTAATGCAAACTCAATTCAAAGCACATACTTAGCTTTCTTTGGGAGTCTTCTTAAAGTAGAAAGTTTTCTAAAACGATCTGGCAAGAATTGAGAGCCTAGCAGCTCAAATGAATATTTGAGTCAAATGAAAGTTTTTCGGCGAATAGACGCCAAAAATCAACATCTGCTGTGATTTTGGCCCGTCTGTGACTGAAATCAAATGAAAGCATGTTTGCCATCATCAGTCATGCAATTTCTTAGCTTCCAAAATCTTAAAGTAGTTAGATGAGCTTGAGGGGTCGACAACATATCTTATATACATATATGCTCCAAAAAGAAACAAGCTGTTTAGACTATATTATGTTCAAATTCTCTCGTCGCGAATGAACATCAAATCAAACATGTACTGCCTTTTCAAAAATGCTTATGCAAACTCAATTCAAAGCACATACTTAGCTTTTTGGGAGTCTTCTTAAAGTAGAAAGTTTTCTAAAACGATCTGGCAAGAATTGAGAGCCTAGCAGCTCAAATGAATATTTGAGTCAAATGAAGTTTTCGCTAATAGACGCCAAAAATCAACATCTGCTGTGATTTTGGCCTGCTCACAAGACTGAAATCAAATGAAAGCATGTTTGCCATCATCAGTCATGCAATTTCTTAGGTTCCAAAATCTTAAAGTAGTTAGATGAGCTTGAGGGTCGACAACATATCTTATATACATATAGGTGTGTTCCAAAAGAAACAAGCTGTTTAGACTATATTATGTTCAAATTCCTCTCGTCGCTAATGAACATCAAATCAAACATGTACTGCCTTTCAAAAATGCTTATGCAAACTCAATTCAAAGCACATACTTAGCTTTCTTTGGGAGTCTTCTTAAAGTAGAAAGTTTTCTAAAACGATCTGGCAAGAATTGAGAGCCTAGCAGCTCAAAATGAATATTTGAGTCAAATGAAGTTTTCGCTAATAGACACCAAAAATCAACATCTGCTGTGATTTTGGAAAGTCTAGACTGAAATCAAATGAAAGCATGTTTGCCATCATCAGTCATGCAATTTCTTAGGTTCCAAAATCTTAAAGTAGTTAGATGAGCTTGAGGGTCGACAACATATCTTATATACATATATGTTCCAAAAGAAACAAGTTGTTTAGACTATATTATGTTCAAATTCCCTCTCGTCATAATGAACATCAAATCAAACATGTACTGCTTTTCAAAAATGCTTATGCAAACTCAATTCAAAGCACATACTTAGCTTTCTTTGGGAGTCTTCTTAAAGTAGAAAGTTTTCTAAAACGATCTGGCAAGAATTGAGAGCCTAGCAGCTCAAATGAATATTTGAGTCAAATGAAGTTTTCTCTGCGAATAGACGCCAAAAATCAACATCTGCTGTGATTTTGGCTGTCTAAGACTGAAATCAAATGAAAGCATGTTTGCCATCATCAGTCATGCAATTTCTTAGCTTCCAAAATCTTAAAGTAGTTAGATGAGCTTGAGGGGTCGACAACATATCTTATATACATATATGTTCCAAAAGAAACAAGCTGTTTAGACTATATTATGTTCAAATTCCCTCTCGTCATGAATGAACATCAAATCAAACATGTACTGCTGCTTTCAAAATGCTTATGCAAACTCAATTCAAAGCACATACTTAGCTTTCTCTGGGAGTCTTCTTAAAGTAGAAAGTTTTCTAAAACGATCTGGCAAGAATTGAGAGCCTAGCAGCTCAAATGAATATTTGAGTCAAATGAAGTTTTCTCTGCGAATAGACGCCAAAAATCAACATCTGCTGTGATTTTGGTCTGCGACTGAAATCAAATGAAAGCATGTTTGCCATCATCAGTCATGCAATTTCTTAGCTTCCAAAATCTTAAAGTAGTTAGATGAGCTTGAGGGTCGACAACATATCTTATATACATATAGGTATGTTCCAAAAGAAACAAGCTGTTTAGACTATATCATGTTCAAATTCCTCTCGTCGCTAATGAACATCAAATCAAACATGTACTGCGTTTTCAAAAATGCTTATGCAAACTCAATTCAAAGCACATACTTAGCTTTTTGGGAGTCTTCTTAAAGTAGAAAGTTTTCTAAAACGATCTGGCAAGAATTGAGAGCCTAGCAGCTCAAATGAATATTTGAGTCAAATGAAGTTTTCGGCGAATAGACGCCAAAAATCAACATCTGCTGTGATTTTGGCCCGTCTACACTGAAATCAAATGAAAGCATGTTTGCCATCATCAGTCATGCAATTTCTAGCTGTTCCAAAATCTTAAAGTAGTTAGATGAGCTTGAGGGTCGACAACATATCTTATATTTATAGGTATGTTCCAAAAGAAACAAGCTGTTTAGACTATATTATGTTCAAATTCTCTCTCGTCAGCTAATGAACATCAAATCAAACATGTACTGCTTTTCAAAAATGCTTATGCAAACTCAATTCAAAGCACATACTTAGCTTTTGGGAGTCTTCTTAAAGTAGAAAGTTTTCTAAAACGATCTGGCAAGAATTGAGAGCCTAGCAGCTCAAATGAATATTTGAGTCAAATGAAGTTTTCGGCGTAATAGACGCCAAAAATCAACATCTGCTGTGATTTTGGGTCTGCTCAAGACTGAAATCAAATGAAAGCATGTTTGCCATCATCAGTCATGCAATTTCTTAGCTTCCAAAATCTTAAAGTAGTTAGATGAGCTTGAGGGGTCGACAACATGTCTTATATACATATATGTTCCAAAAGAAACAAGCTGTTTAGACTATATTATGTTCAAATTCCATCTCTGTCGCGAATGAACATAAAATCAAACGTACTGCGTTTTCAAAAATGCTTATGCAAACTCAATTCAAAGCACATACTTAGCTTTCTTTGGGAGTCTTCTTAAAGTAGAAAGTTTTCTAAAACGATCTGGCAAGAATTGAGAGCCTAGCAGCTCAAATGAATATTTGAGTCAAATGAAGTTTTCGGCGAATAGACGCCAAAATCAACATCTGCTGTGATTTTGGCCCGTCTGGACTGAAATCAAATGAAAGCATGTTTGCCATCATCAGTCATGCAATTTCTTAGCTTCCAAAATCTTAAAGTAGTTAGATGAGCTTTAGCAGTCGACAACATATCTTATATACATATATGTTCCAAAAGAAACAAGCTGTTTAGACTATATTATGTTCAAATTCTCTCGTCATGCTAATGAACATCAAATCAAACATGTACTGCGTTTTTCAAAAAATGCTTATGCAAACTCAATTCAAAGCACATACTTAGCTTTCTTTGGGAGTCTTCTTAAAGTAGAAAGTTTTCTAAAACGATCTGGCAAGAATTGAGAGCCTAGCAGCTCAAATGAATATTTGAGTCAAATGAAGTTTTCTCTGCGAATAGACGCCAAAAATCAACATCTGCTGTGATTTTGGCCCGTCTGCGCACTGAAATCAAATGAAAGCATGTTTGCCATCATCAGTCATGCAATTTCTTAGCTTCCAAAATCTTAAAGTAGTTAGATGAGCTTGAGGGGTCGACAACATATCTTATATACATATGGGTGTGTTCCAAAAGAAACAAGCTGTTTAGACTATATTATGTTCAAATTCCCTCTCTCGTCACGAATGAACATCAAATCAAACATGTACTGCGTTTTCAAAAAATGCTTATGCAAACTCAATTCAAAGCACATACTTAGCTTTCTTTGGGAGTCTTCTTAAAGTAGAAAGTTTTCTAAAACGATCTGGCAAGAATTGAGAGCCTAGCAGCTCAAATGAATATTTGAGTCAAATGAAGTTTTCTCGGCGAATAGACGCCAAAAATCAACATCTGCTGTGATTTTGGAAAGTCTGCGCACTGAAATCAAATGAAAGCATGTTTGCCATCATCAGTCATGCAATTTCTTAGCTTCCAAAATCTTAAAGTAGTTAGATGAGCTTGAGGGGTCGACAACATATCTTATATACATATATGTTCCAAAAGAAACAAGCTGTTTAGACTATATTATGTTCAAATTCCATCTCGTCAATGAACATCAAATCAAACGTACTGCGTTTTCAAAAATGCTTATGCAAACTCAATTCAAAGCACATACTTAGCTTTCTTTGGGAGTCTTCTTAAAGTAGAAAGTTTTCTAAAACGATCTGGCAAGAATTGAGAGCCTAGCAGCTCAAATGAATATTTGAGTCAAATGAAGTTTTCTCGGCGAATAGACGCCAAAAATCAACATCTGCTGTGATTTTGGCCCGCTCAAGACTGAAATCAAATGAAAGCATGTTTGCCATCATCAGTCATGCAATTTCTTAGCTTCCAAAATCTTAAAGTAGTTAGATGAGCTTGAGGGTCGACAACATATCTTATATACATATATAGGTGTGTTCCAAAAGAAACAAGCTGTTTAGACTATATTATGTTCAAATTCCCTCTCGTCATGAATGAACATCAAATCAAACGTACTGCGTTTTCAAAAATGCTTATGCAAACTCAATTCAAAGCACATACTTAGCTTTCTTTGGGAGTCTTCTTAAAGTAGAAAGTTTTCTAAAACGATCTGGCAAGAATTGAGAGCCTAGCAGCTCAAATGAATATTTGAGTCAAATGAAGTTTACTATTAATAGACGCCAAAAATCAACATCTGCTGTGATTTTGGCCCGTCTGCGCACTGAAATCAAATGAAAGCATGTTTGCCATCATCAGTCATGCAATTTCTTAGCTTCCAAAATCTTAAAGTAGTTAGATGAGCTTGAGGGGTCGACAACATATCTTATATACATATAGGTGTGTTCCAAAAGAAACAAGCTGTTTAGACTATATTATGTTCAAATTCCCTCTCTCATCATGAATGAACATCAAATCAAACATGTACTGCGTTTTCAAAAAATGCTTATGCAAACTCAATTCAAAGCACATACTTACCTTTCTTTGGGAGTCTTCTTAAAGTAGAAAGTTTTCTAAAACGATCTGGCAAGAATTGAGAGCCTAGCAGCTCAAATGAATATTTGAGTCAAATGAAGTTTTCTCGAATAGACGCCAAAATCAACATCTGCTGTGATTTTGGGCCGTCTAAGACTGAAATCAAATGAAAGCATGTTTGCCATCATCAGTCATGCAATTTCTTAGCTTCCAAAATCTTAAAGTAGTTAGATGAGCTTGAGGGGTCGACAACATATCTTATATACATATAGGTGTGTTCCAAAAGAAACAAGCTGTTTAGACTATATTATGTTCAAATTCGCTCTCTCGTCGCGAATGAACATCAAATCAAACATGTACTGCGTTTTCAAAAAGTGCTTATGCAAACTCAATTCAAAGCACATACTTAGCTTTCTTTGGGAGTCTTCTTAAAGTAGAAAGTTTTCTAAAACGATCTGGCAAGAATTGAGAGCCTAGCAGCTCAAATGAATATTTGAGTCAAATGAAGTTTTCTCGGCGAATAGACGCCAAAAATCAACATCTGCTGTGATTTTGGCCCGTCTGCGCACTGAAATCAAATGAAAGCATGTTTGCCATCATCAGTCATGCAATTTCTTAGCTTCCAAAATCTTAAAGTAGTTAGATGAGCTTGAGGGTCGACAACATATCTTATATACATATAGGTGTGTTCCAAAAGAAACAAGCTGTTTAGACTATATTATGTTCAAATTCCCTCTCGTCGCGAATGAACATCAAATCAAACATGTACTGCGTTTTCAAAAATGCTTATGCAAACTCAATTCAAAGCACATACTTAGCTTTCTTTGGGAGTCTTCTTAAAGTAGAAAGTTTTCTAAAACGATCTGGCAAGAATTGAGAGCCTAGCAGCTCAAATGAATATTTGAGTCAAATGAAGTTTTCTCGCTGAAAAGACGCCAAAAATCAACATCTGCTGTGATTTTGGCCCGTCTCTGCACTGAAATCAAATGAAAGCATGTTTGCCATCATCAGTCATGCAATTTCTTAGCTTCCAAAATCTTAAAGTAGTTAGATGAGCTTGAGGGTCGACAACATATCTTATATACATATATAGGTGTGTTCCAAAAGAAACAAGCTGTTTAGACTATATTATGTTCAAATTCCTCTCTCGTCGCGTTCATGAATGAACATCAAATCAAACATGTCCTGCGTTGCAAAAAATGCTTATGCAAACTCAATTCAAAGCACATACTTACCTTTCTTTGGGAGTCTTCTTAAAGTAGAAAGTTTTCTAAAACGATCTGGCAAGAATTGAGAGCCTAGCAGCTCAAATGAATATTTGAGTCATATGAAGTTTTCGGCGAATAGACGCCAAAAATCAACATCTGCTGTGATTTTGGCCCGTCTGCGCACTGAAATCAAATGAAAGCATGTTTGCCATCATCAGTCATGCAATTTCTTAGCTTCCAAAATCTTAAAGTAGTTAGATGAGCTTGAGGGGTCGACAACATATCTTATATACATATAGGTGTGTTCCAAAAGAAACAAGCTGTTTAGACTATATTATGTTCAAATTCCTCTCTCGTCATGGAATGAACATCAAATCAAACATGTACTGCGTTTTCAAAAAATGCTTATGCAAACTCAATTCAAAGCACATACTTAGCTTCGGTTGGGAGTCTTCTTAAAGTAGAAAGTTTTCTAAAACGATCTGGCAAGAATTGAGAGCCTAGCAGCTCAAATGAATATTTGAGTCATATGAAGTTCTCGGCGAATAGACGCCAAAAATCAACATCTGCTGTGATTTTGGCCCGTCTGCGCACTGAAATCAAATGAAAGCATGTTTGCCATCATCAGTCATGCAATTTCTTAGCTTCCAAAATCTTAAAGTAGTTAGATGAGCTTGAGGGTCGACAACATATCTTATATACATATATAGGTGTGTTCCAAAAGAAACAAGCTGTTTAGACTATATTATGTTCAAATTCCTCTCTAAATCGCGAATGAACATCAAATCAAACGTACTGCGTTTTCAAAAATGCTTATGCAAACTCAATTCAAAGCACATACTTAGCTTTCTTTGGGAGTCTTCTTAAAGTAGAACATTTTCTAAAACGATCTGGCAAGAATTGAGAGCCTAGCAGCTCAAATGAATATTTGAGTCAAATGAAGTTTTCTCTGCGAATAGACGCCAAAAATCAACATCTGCTGTGATTTTGGCACGTCTGTGCACTGAAATCAAATGAAAGCATGTTTGCCATCATCAGTCATGCAATTTCTTAGCTTCCAAAATCTTAAAGTAGTTAGATGAGCTTGAGGGTTTGACAACATATCTTATATACATATATGTGTTCCAAAAGAAACAAGCTGTTTAGACTATATTATGTTCAAATTCCCTCTCGCGAATGAACATCAAATCAAACATGTACTGCGTTTTCAAAAAATGCTTATGCAAACTCAATTCAACGCACATACTTACCTTTCTTTGGGAGTCTTCTTAAAGTAGAAAGTTTTCTAAAACGATCTGGCAAGAATTGAGAGCCTAGCAGCTCAAATGAATATTTGAGTCAAATGAAGTTTTCTCTGCGAATAGACGCCAAAAATCAACATCTGCTGTGATTTTGGCCGTGTGCGCACTGAAATCAAATGAAAGCATGTTTGCCATCATCAGTCATGCAATTTCTTAGCTTCCAAAATCTTAAAGTAGTTAGATGAGCTTGAGGGGTCGACAACATATCTTATATACATATAGGTGTGTTCCAAAAGAAACAAGCTGTTTAGACTATATTATGTTCAAATTCCCTCTCGTTGCGAATGAACATCAAATCAAACATGTACTGCGTTTTCAAAAAATGCTTATGCAAACTCAATTCAAAGCACATACTTAGCTTTCTTTGGGAGTCTTCTTAAAGTAGAAAGTTTTCTAAAACGATCTGGCAAGAATTGAGAGCCTAGCAGCTCAAATGAATATTTGAGTCAAATGAAGTTTTCGGCGAATAGGCGCCAAAAATCAACATCTGCTGTGATTTTGGCCCGTCTCTGAACTGAAATCAAATGAAAGCATGTTTGCCATCATCAGTCATGCAATTTCTTAGCTTCCAAAATCTTAAAGTAGTTAGATGAGCTTGAGGGGTCGACAACATATCTTATATACATATAGGTGTGTTCCAAAAGAAACAAGCTGTTTAGACTATATTATGTTCAAATTCCCTCTCTCGTCGCGAATGAACATCAAATCAAACATGTACTCCTTTTTCAAAAAATGCTTATGCAAACTCAATTCAAAGCACATACTTACCTTTCTTTGGGAGTCTTCTTAAAGTAGAAAGTTTTCTAAAACGATCTGGCAAGAATTGAGAGCCTAGCAGCTCAAATGAATATTTGAGTCAAATGAAGTTTTCTCGGCGAATAGACGCCAAAAATCAACATCTGCTGTGATTTTGGCCCGTCTGCGCACTGAAATCAAATGAAAGCATGTTTGCCATCATCAGTCATGCAATTTCTTAGCTTCCAAAATCTTAAAGTAGTTAGATGAGCTTGAGGGGTCGACAACATATCTTATATACATATAGGTGTGTTCCAAAAGAAACAAGCTGTTTAGACTATATTATGTTCAAATTCCCTCTCGTCATGAATGAACATCAAATCAAACGTACTGCGTTTTCAAAAATGCTTATGCAAACTCAATTCAAAGCACATACTTAGCTTTCTTTGGGAGTCTTCTTAAAGTAGAAAGTTTTCTAAAACGATCTGGCAAGAATTGAGAGCCTAGCAGCTCAAATGAATATTTGAGTCATATGAAGTTTCTCGGCGAATAGACGCCAAAAATCAACATCTGCTGTGATTTTGGCCCGTCTTTGCACTGAAATCAAATGAAAGCATGTTTGCCATCATCAGTCATGCAATTTCTTAGCTTCCAAAATCTTAAAGTAGTTAGATGAGCTTGAGGGGTCGACAACATATCTTATATACATATAGGTGTGTTCCAAAAGAAACAAGCTGTTTAGACTATATTATGTTCAAATTCCCTCTCACGTCGTGAATGAACATCAAATCAAACGTACTGCGTTTTCAAAAATGCTTATGCAAACTCAATTCAAAGCACATACTTAGCTTTCTTTGGGAGTCTTCTTAAAGTAGAAAGTTTTCTAAAACGATCTGGCAAGAATTGAGAGCCTAGCAGCTCAAATGAATATTTGAGTCAAATGAAGTTTTCTCGTCGAATAGGCGTAAAATCAACATCTGCTGTGATTTTGGCCCGTCTGCTTACTGAAATCAAATGAAAGCATGTTTGCCATCATCAGTCATGCAATTTCTTAGCTTCCAAAATCTTAAAGTAGTTAGATGAGCTTGATGGGTCGAAAACATATCTTATATACATATAGGTGTTCCAAAAGAAACAAGCTGTTTAGACTATATTATGTTCAAATTCCTCTCTCAATGCATGAATGAACATCAAATCAAACATGTACTGCGTTTTCAAAAATGCTTATGCAAACTCAATTCAAAGCACATACTTAGCTTTCTTTGGGAGTCTTCTTAAAGTAGAAAGTTTTCTAAAACGATCTGGCAAGAATTGAGAGCCTAGCAGCTCAAATGAATATTTGAGTCAAATGAAGTTTTCTCGGCGAATAGGCGCCAAAAATCAACATCTGCTGTGATTTTGGCCCGTCTGCACTGAAATCAAATGAAAGCATGTTTGCCATCATCAGTCATGCAATTTCTTAGCTTCCAAAATCTTAAAGTAGTTAGATGAGCTTGAGGTGTCGAAAACATATCTTATATACATATAGGTGTGTTCCAAAAGAAACAAGCTGTTTAGACTATATTATGTTCAAATTTCCTCTCTCGTCTCGAATGAACATCAAATCAAACATGTACTGCGTTTTCAAAAAATGCTTATGCAAACTAAATACACAGCACATACTTGGCTTTCTTTGGTAGTCTTATTAAAGTAGAAAGTTTTCTAAAACGATCTGGCAAGAATTGAGAGCCTAGCAGCTCAAATGAATATTTGAGTCAAATGAAGTTTTTCGGCGAATAGGCGCCAAAAATCAACATCTGCTGTGATTTTGGCCCGTCTCTTTACTGAAATCAAATGAAAGCATGTTTGCCATCATCAGTCATGCAATTTCTTAGCTTCCAAAATCTTAAAGTAGTTAGATGAGCTTGAGGGTCGACAACATATCTTATATACATATAGGTGTGTTCCAAAAGAAACAAGCTGTTTAGACTATATTATGTTCAAATTCCTCTCTAAATGGCGAATGAACATCAAATCAAACATGTACTGCGTTTTCAAAAATGCTTATGCAAACTCAATTCAAAGCACATACTTACCTTTCTTTGGAGTCTTCTTAAAGTAGAAAGTTTTCTAAAACGATCTGGCAAGAATTGAGAGCCTAGCAGCTCAAATGAATATTTGAGTCAAATGAAGTTTTCTCGGCGAATAGACGCCAAAATCAACATCTGCTGTGATTTTGGCCCGTCTGCGCACTGAAATCAAATGAAAGCATGTTTGCCATCATCAGTCATGCAATTTCTTAGCTTCCAAAATCTTAAAGTAGTTAGATGAGCTTGAGGGGTCGACAACATATCTTATATACATATAGGTGTGTTCCAAAAGAAACAAGCTGTTTAGACTATATTATGTTCAAATTCCCTCTCGTCATGAATGAACATCAAATCAAACATGTACTGCGTTTTCAAAAATGCTTATGCAAACTCAATTCAAAGCACATACTTAGCTTTCTTTTGGGAGTCTTCTTAAAGTAGAAAGTTTTCTAAAACGATCTGGCAAGAATTGAGAGCCTAGCAGCTCAAATGAATATTTGAGTCAAATGAAGTTTTCTCGGCGAATAGACGCCAAAAATCAACATCTGCTGTGATTTTGGCCCGTCTGCGCACTGAAATCAAATGAAAGCATGTTTGCCATCATCAGTCATGCAATTTCTTAGCTTCCAAAATCTTAAAGTAGTTAGATGAGCTTGAGGGGTCGACAAAATATCTTATATACATATAGGTGTGTTCCAAAAGAAACAAGCTGTTTAGACTATATTATGTTCAAATTCCTCTCTAAATGGCGAATGAACATCAAATCAAACGTACTGCGTTTTCAAAAATGCTTATGCAAACTCAATTCAAAGCACATACTTAGCTTTCTTTGGGAGTCTTCTTAAAGTAGAAAGTTTTCTAAAACGATCTGGCAAGAATTGAGAGCCTAGCAGCTCAAATGAATATTTGAGTCAAATGAAGTTTTCTCGCGGACAAACACCAAAAATCAACATCTGCTGTGATTTTGGCCCGTCTGCGCACTGAAATCAAATGAAAGCATGTTTGCCATCATCAGTCATGCAATTTCTTAGCTTCCAAAATCTTAAAGTAGTTAGATGAGCTTGAGGGGTCGACAACATATCTTATATACATATAGGTGTGTTCCAAAAGAAACAAGCTGTTTAGACTATATTATGTTCAAATTCCCTCTCGTCACGAATGAACATCAAATCAAACATGTACTGCGTTTTCAAAAAATGCTTATGCAAACTCAATTCAAAGCATATACTTACCTTGCTTTCTTTGGGAGTCTTCTTAAAGTAGAAAGTTTTCTAAAACGATCTGGCAAGAATTGAGAGCCTAGCAGCTCAAATGAATATTTGAGTCAAATGAAGATTTTTCTCGGCGAATAGGCGCCAAAATCAACATCTGCTGTGATTTTGGCCGTGTTCTCACTGAAATCAAATGAAAGCATGTTTGCCATCATCAGTCATGCAATTTCTTAGCTTCCAAAATCTTAAAGTAGTTAGATGAGCTTGAGGGGTCGACAACATATCTTATATACATATAGGTGTGTTCCAAAAGAAACAAGCTGTTTAGACTATATTATGTTCAAATTCCCTCTCTCGTCGCGAATGAACATCAACTCAAACATGTACTGCGTTTTCAAAAATTGCTTATGCAAACTCAATTCAAAGCACATACTTAGCTTTCTTTGGGAGTCTTCTTAAAGTAGAACATTTTCTAAAACGATCTGGCAAGAATTGAGAGCCTAGCAGCTCAAATGAATATTTGAGTCAAATGAAGTTTTCTCGGCGAATAGGCGCCAAAATCAACATCTGCTGTGATTTTGGCCCGTCTCTTACTGAAATCAAATGAAAGCATGTTTGCCATCATCAGTCATGCAATTTCTTAGCTTCCAAAATCTTAAAGTAGTTAGATGAGCTTGAGGGTCGACAACATATCTTATATACATATAGGTGTGTTCCAAAAAAACAAGCTGTTTAGACTATATTATGTTCAAATTCCCTCTCGTCATGAATGAACATCAAATCAAACGTACTGCGTTTTCAAAAATGCTTATGCAAACTCAATTCAAAGCACATACTTAGCTTTCTTTGGGAGTCTTCTTAAAGTAGAAAGTTTTCTAAAACGATCTGGCAAGAATTGAGAGCCTAGCAGCTCAAATGAATATTTGAGTCAAATGAAGATTTCTCGGCGAATAGACGAAAAATCAACATCTGCTGTGATTTTGGCCCGTCTGTGCACTGAAATCAAATGAAAGCATGTTTGCCATCATCAGTCATGCAATTTCTTAGCTTCCAAAATCTTAAAGTAGTTAGATGAGCTTGAGGGGTCGACAACATATCTTATATACATATATAGGTGTGTTCCAAAAGAAACAAGCTGTTTAGACTATATTATGTTCAAATTCCCTCTCTCGTCGCGAATGAACATCAAATCAAACGTACTGCGTTTTCAAAAATGCTTATGCAAACTCAATTCAAAGCACATACTTAGCTTTCTTTGGGAGTCTTCTTAAAGTAGAAAGTTTTCTAAAACGATCTGGCAAATTGAGAGCCTAGCAGCTCAAATGAATATTTGAGTCAAATGAAGTTTTCTCGGCGAACAGACGCCAAAAATCAACATCTGCTGTGATTTTGGCCCGTCTCTTACTGAAATCAAATGAAAGCATGTTTGCCATCATCAGTCATGCAATTTCTTAGCTTCCAAAATCTTAAAGTAGTTAGATGAGCTTGAGGGTCGACAACATATCTTATATACATATAGGTGTGTTCCAAAAGAAACAAGCTGTTTAGACTATATTATGTTCAAATTCCCTCTCTCGTCACGAATGAACATCAAATCAAACATGTACTGCGTTTTCAAAAATGCTTATGCAAACTCAATTCAACGCACATACTTACCTTTCTTTGGGAGTCTTCTTAAAGTAGAAAGTTTTCTAAAACGATCTGGCAAGAATTGAGAGCCTAGCAGCTCAAATGAATATTTGAGTCAAATGAAGTTTTCTCGGCGAATAGGCGCCAAAAATCAACATCTGCTGTGATTTTGGCCCGTCTGCTTACTGAAATCAAATGAAAGCATGTTTGCCATCATCAGTCATGCAATTTCTTAGCTTCCAAAATCTTAAAGTAGTTAGATGAGCTTGAGGGTCGACAACATATCTTATATACATATAGGTGTGTTCCAAAAGAAACAAGCTGTTTAGACTATATTATGTTCAAATTCCCTCTCGTAAATGCGAATGAACATCAAATCAAACATGTACTGCGTTTTCAAAAATGCTTATGCAAACTCAATTCAAAGCACATACTTAGCTTTCTTTGGAGTCTTCTTAAAGTAGAAAGTTTTCTAAAACGATCTGGCAAGAATTGAGAGCCCTAGCAGCTCAAATGAATATTTTAGTCAAATGAAGTTTTCTCGGCGAATAGGCGCCAAAAATCAACATCTGCTGTGATTTTGGCCCGTCTGCTTACTGAAATCAAATGAAAGCATGTTTGCCATCATCAGTCATGCAATTTCTTAGCTTCCAAAATCTTAAAGTAGTTAGATGAGCTTGAGGGTCGACAACATATCTTATATACATATAGGTGTGTTCCAAAAGAAACAAGCTGTTTAGACTATATTATGTTCAAATTCGCTCTCTCAAATCGCATGAATGAACATCAAATCAAACATGTACTGCGTTTTCAAAAATGCTTATGCAAACTCAATTCAAAGCACATACTTAGCTTTCTTTGGAGTCTTCTTAAAGTAGAAAGTTTTCTAAAACGATCTGGCAAGAATTGAGAGCCTAGCAGCTCAAATGAATATTTGAGTCAAATGAGATTTTCTCGGCGAATAGGCGCAAAAATCAACATCTGCTGTGATTTTGGCCCGTCTCTTTACTGAAATCAAATGAAAGCATGTTTGCCATCATCAGTCATGCAATTTCTTAGCTTCCAAAATCTTAAAGTAGTTAGATGAGCTTGAGGGTCGACAACATATCTTATATACATATAGGTGTGTTCCAAAAGAAACAAGCTGTTTAGACTATATTATGTTCAAATTCCCTCTATCTTCGAATGAACATCAAATCAAACATGTACTGCGTTTTCAAAAAATGCTTATGCAAACTCAATTCAAAGCACATACTTACCTTTCTTTGGAGTCTTCTTAAAGTAGAAAGTTTTCTAAAACGATCTGGCAAAATTGAGAGCCTAGCAGCTCAAATGAATATTTGAGTCAAATGAAGATTTTTCTCGGCGAATAGGCCCAAAAATCAACATCTGCTGTGATTTTGGCCCGTCTCTTACTGAAATCAAATGAAAGCATGTTTGCCATCATCAGTCATGCAATTTCTTAGCTTCCAAAATCTTAAAGTAGTTAGATGAGCTTGAGGGTCGACAACATATCTTATATACATATAGGTGTGTTCCAAAAGAAACAAGCTGTTTAGACTATATTATGTTCAAATTCCATCTCTCGTCGCGAATGAACATAAAATCAAACATGTCCTGCGTTTTCAAAAAATGCTTATGCAAACTCAATTCAAAGCACATACTTACCTTTCTTTGGAAGTCTTCTTAAAGTAGAAAGTTTTCTAAAACGATCTGGCAAGAATTGAGAGCCTAGCAGCTCAAATGAATATTTGAGTCAAATGAAGTTTTCTCGGCGAATAGGCGCCAAAATCAACATCTGCTGTGATTTTGGCCCGTCTGCTTACTGAAATCAAATGAAAGCATGTTTGCCATCATCAGTCATGCAATTTCTTAGCTTCCAAAATCTTAAAGTAGTTAGATGAGCTTGAGGGTCGACAACATATCTTATATACATATAGGTGTGTTCCAAAAGAAACAAGCTGTTTAGACTTTATTATGTTCAAATTCCCTCTCTAAATGGCGAATGAACATCAAATCAAACATGTACTGCGTTTTCAAAAATGCTTATGCAAACTCAATTCAAAGCACATACTTAGCTTTCTTTGGGAGTCTTCTTAAAGTAGAAAGTTTTCTAAAACGATCTGGCAAAATTGAGAGCCTAGCAGCTCAAATGAATATTTGAGTCAAATGAAGTTTTCTCTGCGAATAGACGCCAAAAATCAACATCTGCTGTGATTTTGGCCCGTCTGCGTACTGAAATCAAATGAAAGCATGTTTGCCATCATCAGTCATGCAATTTCTTAGCTTCCAAAATCTTAAAGTAGTTAGATGAGCTTGAGGGGTCGACAACATATCTTATATACATATAGGTGTGTTCCAAAGGAACAAGCTGTTTAGACTATATTATGTTCAAATTCCCTCTCTCGTCGCGAATGAACATCAAATCAAACATGTACTGCGTTTTCAAAAATGCTTATGCAAACTCAATTCAAAGCACATACTTAGCTTTCTTTGGGAGTCTTCTTAAAGTAGAAAGTTTTCTAAAACGATCTGGCAAGAATTGAGAGCCTAGCAGCTCAAATGAATATTTGAGTCAAATGAAGTTTTCTCGGCGAATAGACGCCATAAAATCAACATCTGCTGTGATTTTGGCCCGTCTGCGCACTGAAATCAAATGAAAGCATGTTTGCCATCATCAGTCATGCAATTTCTTAGCTTCCAAAATCTTAAAGTAGTTAGATGAGCTTGAGGGGTCGACAACATATCTTATATACATATAGGTGTGTTCCAAAAGAAACAAGCTGTTTAGACTATATTATGTTCAAATTCCCTCTCTCGTCGCGAATGAACATCAAATCAAACATGTACTGCGTTTTCAAAAATGCTTATGCAAACTCAATTCAAAGCACATACTTAGCTTTCTTTGGGAGTCTTCTTAAAGTAGAAAGTTTTCTAAAACGATCTGGCAAGAATTGAGAGCCTAGCAGCTCAAATGAATATTTGAGTCAAATGAAGTTTTCTCGGCGAATAGACGCCAAAAATCAACATCTGCTGTGATTTTGGCCCGTCTCTGAACTGAAATCAAATGAAAGCATGTTTGCCATCATCAGTCATGCAATTTCTTAGCTTCCAAAATCTTAAAGTAGTTAGATGAGCTTGAGGGGTCGACAACATATCTTATATACATATAGGTGTGTTCCAAAAGAAACAAGCTGTTTAGACTATATTATGTTCAAATTCCCTCTCTCGTCACGAATGAACATCAAATCAAACATGTACTGCGTTTTCAAAAAATGCTTATGCAAACTCAATTCAAAGCACATACTTAGCTTTCTTTGGGAGTCTTCTTAAAGTAGAAAGTTTTCTAAAACGATCTGGCAAGAATTGAGAGCCTAGCAGCTCAAATGAATATTTGAGTCAAATGAAGTTTTCTCGGCGAATAGACGCCAAAATCAACATCTGCTGTGATTTTGGCCCGTCTCTTACTGAAATCAAATGAAAGCATGTTTGCCATCATCAGTCATGCAATTTCTTAGCTTCCAAAATCTTAAAGTAGTTAGATGAGCTTGAGGGGTCGACAACATATCTTATATACATATAGGTGTGTTCCAAAAGAAACAAGCTGTTTAGACTATATTATGTTCAAATTCGCTCTCTCGTCGCGAATGAACATCAAATCAAACATGTACTGCGTTTTCAAAAAATGCTTATGCAAACTCAATTCAAAGCACATACTTAGCTTTCTTTGGGAGTCTTCTTAAAGTAGAAAGTTTTCTAAAACGATCTGGCAAGAATTGAGAGCCTAGCAGCTCAAATGAATATTTGAGTCAAATGAAGTTTTCTCGGCGAATAGACGCCAAAATCAACATCTGCTGTGATTTTGGCCCGTCTCTTACTGAAATCAAATGAAAGCATGTTTGCCATCATCAGTCATGCAATTTCTTAGCTTCCAAAATCTTAAAGTAGTTAGATGAGCTTGAAGGGTCGACAACATATCTTATATACATATAGGTG
>NW_024401715.1:385076-417076 GCF_016859285.1 Xiphias gladius | reverse complement strand
ACCCCATTGTGTTTGAATGGATACTTCAGCGCTCCACATGGATAACAAGGTAAGAGGATTTAGACTTGAATCGCACACACACACACACACACACACACACACACACACACACACACACACACACACAAACATACATACATAGACACACACACACACACACACACACACACACACACACACACACACACACACACACACACAAACACACAAACATACACACAAAAATAAATACATTCACAAGTTGAGCTCAACTTCAGCGGCTCTGGGAGAAAGTTTAACATCAGTTTACCTTTTGATGAAAAACTCTTATCAGAGATTTCTATGTCTGTCAGCTGTAACGTTATTTAAAATGAAGAGAAAGTGAATTATTCAATGTGAAGAGTTCTGTTGGGTCAAATATTATCTGCACTGTAATATCTGACAGTTAATTGTTCAAAGGCAACATTTGACATAAACGCTTTCATTTGGACCATGAGCTTTTAGAATGCATCTAGTCACAGATTTCTGTCTGGCCTGTCTGAACGCAGACAGGCTGCAGAATGAATGAAGAGATGGTTTGTGGTTTGCGCACAGCACCACGTACCATGAGTGTTAATAAACTGTGTGGTCATGTAGATTTTTTTACGGTCCCGTCACAGTGGTGTATAAAAGATGCCTGGTTGCTAAAATCTGATTGTTCTTCTTTCTAGATTCCATCAGATGAACTGGGAAAATTGAGGTGCAGCAACCTGGACGTTCCCCTGTTGATACCAGCCCCGCTTGAGTCACTTGACAGCCAAGGATGTCTGGAAAGTGATTGGCAAGAACGTTGCTGTTCAGACAAGGAGATGGACATCCAGGAATACGCTGAGGAGGATGACATTGAAGAATCTGTCAGCTTTATAACAGCGAGGCAGAGTTTAGACCTCTCAGCCCGTCTGGACACCCCAAAGGGTTGCTGTCCAGACGAGGACATGAGTGAGGAGGATCCTCTTGCTGAATCTGTCAGCTTTATAACAGCGAGGCAGAGTTTAGACCTCTCAGCCCATCTGGACACCCCAAAGGGTTGCTGTCCAGACGAGGACATGAGTGAGGAGGATCCTCTTGCTGAATCTGTCAGCTTTATAACAGCGAGGCAGAGTCTAGACCTCTCAGCCCGTCTGGACACCCCAAAGGGTTGCTGTCCAGACGAGGACATGAGTGAGGAGGATCCTTTGCTGAATCTGTCAGCTTTATAACAGCGAGGCAGAGTTTAGACTCTCAGCCCGTCTGGACACCCCAAAGGGTTGCTGTCCAGACGAGGACATGAGTGAGGAGGATCCTCTTGCTGAATCTGTCAGCTTTATAACAGCGAGGCAGAGTTTAGACCTCTCAGCCCGTCTGTACACCCAAAGGGTTGCTGTCCAGACGAGGACATGAGTGAGGAGGATCCTCTTGCTGAATCTGTCAGCTTTATAACAGCGAGGCAGAATTCAGAGCGCTCTGCCAGCCCTGTAGAGCAGTTGCCACAGCGAGACGACCTTTCTCACTGTGTTTCTCAGGGAGCTGGTGGAGCACATCGCCGACGCCACGGGGACATCCATATGTGACGTGGACTTTGGAATGTTGACACGTCTGAGAGAGAGGATTGGGAGAAATAAGTTCAACTCTCCGCAGACTGTTGGAAAGATCCACTTCCCCGTCTACAAGAAGCTTTGTCGGAAGTTTGGATCTCCAAAGCGGCTGCGGGCTGCCATGGTGTCCAGGGACGGGGCTTTTGAGAAAGCTGTTGCCAAAATTTTAAAAGCGCAGCTGAAGAAGTCCAAAGAAGCCCTTTCGACGGACCACCCTTCAAGGAAGCAGAGGCGCCCCGCCATCATAAGGATGTTCTCTTCCGTGGCCAGGACTCTGAGGAAGCCCTTCACCTCCTGCACCAGCGTGGATCACTGGATGACTAGTACACGCAAATATCCCGTGTCCAGTCTTTACCCCCAGTCATGATTGTTTCGTATTAATCTTGAAAATGAAAAACCAAATGAAAAATCATCGGATCATTTTTCAAGATTAATACACACTCTTAGAAAGAATGTGTTTGATAAAGTACCAGAAAGATTAGTTTGACAAAGTAGAGCTTAAGCTTCTTCTCTACTTTGTCAAACAAGTCTGATTTGTGCTAAAAGAGCTTTTCTAACGACAAATGAAAAGAACACATCTCTTTTAAGAGTGAGGGCAGCACGGTGGCTCTTTGTTGCCTCACAGGAAGACGGCTGAGGTTTGGTTTACTCGGCCCTTTCTGTGAAGAGTTTGCATGTTCTCCCGTGTTGACGTGGGTTTACTCCGGTGCTCCGGTTTCCTCCCACATTCCAAAAACATGCAGCTAAAACTCTAAATGTCCCACACATCTGCAACTGATTCTTCATGTGGACTGGAAATAAATTTAGCTAAAATTAAAACTGACACATGGTTGTGACATCTCTTTGCCATCATTTACTGTGAGAATTAGAACAGTATTCAAAGTAATGCGGATGGAGGACGAATGAATGGAAAACCCAACATGAAGCGTCTTAGTTAGATGTTGTTCCACCTTGAGCCTCCAAAGCAGCTTCATTGCTTCATTGCTATGGAGGCATCTGCATTTGTTAGGATTTGCACTCATTTATTCAGGTTTTTCCTTCAATTTCTCACCCATCTGTAGTTTCTCTAGAAGCTTTGCAAAGTTGAAGGTAAAGCAGTGGGTTAGTTTGCAGTAAATCTCATCAACCATTAGATGGTGGCAAATAGCTCATCATTGTTTCTGCACACTGTTCACGTTGTGACATACACAAGCTGAGCACAGAGCAGTTACCGGTTTGGTGGCTGTGGATTAAGGAACATTGACTGCTATAGGTGAAGTAGTTTTGGCTCAAATCTGCTGATGCAGCAGTTCAGTGTTTTTAGTTTTGGCCTAACAGATGACAAGGATGCAAAATAAAAACGTTCAATGAGGCAGTATATCATGTAAAACTGTGTTTCCGAGCATTCGGGGTCAAAGCCCAGTCAAATCCAGTGTTTCTTGCTGCCTCCAACAGTTAAATCAGTCAACCGAGGACCAACTCTTACCTAAACAGGGCTATCTTTTCCTTTAATAAAGTAAGATTCTCCCATCTTCTAAAACTCATGTCAGAAAATATAGCAACTATGTATTTTTTCATTGCATAAAACGAGACCACATATTTGAAGTTAGTATTAGAATATTGGGTCAATAGCTTACGTATTGACTAAAACTGAAAAAAACGTCTGTCCATCACAATGTCAGACAGAGACAAATGGAGCGACAAGGTGTTTTCCACACAAAAGTGATGAAAGCTTAGATCAGGCTCTTGGTAAATTCAAAATCAGCCCTGTCCATACACAATGTGTCTGATTAAGAAATTATTCAAAAAGGCCCAAGATGGTTATGCGGTTGAGTTGATATTCTAAGTGTCTTGGGCATCCAGACTGCCATATTTGGAAATAAACATAACTTTAAAAACGTATGATGACCACGATCTGAACATGTCGAACTCCTGTTTCTTTCTATTGCATCTACCGCTTGACAGGATCTTGCTGTGTACCGAACAAGATGATCATACACAACAGTGTGTGTGTGTGTGTGTGTGTGTGTGTGTGTGTGTGTGTGTGTGTGTGTGTGTGTGTGTGTGTGTGTGTGTGTGTGTGTGTGTGTGTGTGTGTATGCACCAGAGCACTTTTCTCCAGATGTGGAGTATTAATGAAGTTCACCTTGTAACTGGAAGCGCTGGTCCGAATGGTCCCATGTTCTCATCAGTCCTCACACTCCTGGGGCCTTGTGGGGGCATGATTGGGACAATTGTGGGTCTCTGTAGCCTTATGTTTTGTTTTACTTAAAATCTTCTCAGTTTGCTGCTGAAAACCGCATGACGCCATGTTTGACCCACAATCCTGTCTCTACATGTTGATTTGGAAATACAATTCAAAACAATGGAGCAAGTACAAAGAATCACCAAACTAAAATGTAAATCATAAACTTTCTTCAGACCTAGATCAAAGCCAGTTGTTAACTGCAGACTATGGCCGCTTTTACCAGTAAGATGTGACTTATTCATTTACCGCTACACTGGAGCGGGTGGAACGACAACTAGGTTTGCTCTTACTGTAGACTTAGCAGAGCAGCTGGGTCTAGCGCTGCCACAGTTTAATGTGACCCTAATAGGTATAGTGTCAGGTGGAGCAAGGTTCAGCAGGACCCAGGGAGAGCTGTTCATCATTATGGACAGAAGCGGCCTCTAGAGCGGGGTCATGTTGAGGTAGATGTCAGTCAGAATCAAAAGCAATACGCTCGATGAGGTTTTTAGCACGTTCTTTATGGAATTAATTCACGCACTATTCCATCGCGGGGGGTAAATATTCGTCAGTGCTCATTATTCCATGTGGGCTGACGGTGACAAAACACAGCTATACTGTTGGATGCCAGCTACAGGCCAGTATTCAGTGCAGCAACAGATTTACATCACGCAGCTTTCTATTGTTTTTTATAACTTACTGCAGTGTAATAAGTGGATTCTGTGCTGTGCTCCTCTCCATCTGATGAAATCTGTCTTCACGGCCTCATCCCTTCCTCTGTTGTGCTCTTGTTGATCCTTGAAGTTCTCTCTCTCTCTCTCGTATCCATTAAAATTGTTGGTCAACGTCTTCTCTGTATTTTCCCACTCCTTTGGTATCCGTCGGGGTTTTTGTCCTTTCATGTCATGTCTTTCCATTCCCAAGATCTTTATTCTTCTAATGTGCTTTATCTCCTCTCCTCTCCTGGCCTTTGTACTGCTGTGTCCAAATCTGGGGAGGAGGCTTGAGGGTGTGACGTCTTGAATTCAGTCGAGTGAACGAGTCAATCTTTGTCATCATGGAAGCCCCGACCAACTCTCTCTCAGTTGACAACACCGCCAGATCACGGAGCATCTCCTGCCCACGGTACACCTTAGCCAAGTATGTAGTCGGCGAAGAGCGCTAAACCACCACTCGCAGCTGCAGCTACTGACCGGGATGGTAAGGGCCACCTGTAAGATCGCCTTCAATGGTGGGAGCGTCTTGGGATCAAGGAGCTTGAACACACTCAGGCAGAATTTTGGCTGACTGAATATTCTGGCCCGTTAAAGTGGCGTACCAGCTCCTCTGAAAGGACCTCTTCTGAAGTCCAAAAGGTTTGGAAGGAAAATCCATATCTTTTACGTGCTTTGGACCTGTGTCTGTGTGTCCTGAATCTATCTCCTGTCTTCCCTCGTCCCCCCTCACTGGCTCCTCTGTGAAGCAGCAGTAAATGACAAGTTTTAGCTCTCTACTTTTATCTACCCACAACAGAACTCACAACAACTCTATCAACTGTCTCGTATGCTCTATGTTTTACTTAATGAACATATTTTCTCCCTTTTATATTTACATATGAATCACTCTCCACTTACAGAGTATTTTTGTGTCATTGTCCTATATAAGTGTACATTGCATAGCCTTCAAGCCTTGCCTTAGTGAATTAGCTAGCTTTCGTATTCGCTCCCTATGACTTTTGCATGCACCCTGTCAGATATGCCAAGGATGTGTTGCCAAAACACTACAGGAGTTCAGAAAATACAGTAGCCACAACACAATGCTCAGCCAGAACAGCCGTGTCAACTCACTGCCATTATAAAATCATGTGCCACAGCCATATTCATTACAAAAAAAGCACATCCATGGCTACAGCCACGATCCCGACGACAGCATCGTCTCATGGCTATAGTCATGATTACAGTGACGATGAGGTAATATTTGACTTATTCTTTAATAATTTTTGTTTCTGTGAGTCAAAAAGGAGCTTAAGATGAGTATTATTCTCTTTCACTACGACTAACTCTTCTTTGTCTCATTTTCTTGGCAGAGTCGGGCTTCACACGTATTTCCCAAAGCAAAGACATCTGGATTGCCAGCTCCTTCACTTGCAGGGCTTGCAATGTTTCTCTCCTCAGCCACTAGAGGCCACTGGTGTTTTAGTCACAATCAACCCAACAAGTAACCTCTTGCATGCAAGACTTTGATTGTTTTGCAGCAGCCTGTATATGTTACTATTTACAATTATCAGTGGGTATAATCCAGTCATTGTAGTTTCAGTCCAAACCTATGGGTAAAAGGTGTTTCTGGATGTTGCTCATTTTATAGCTGAGAACAAAGATTGAACAAACATGTCAGAAATGTATTCAACAACCATATTTAACAATAAATAACTGCATTAGGTAATGTGAGTGTAATACAGTGATTATGTCATCAATATAATAGTGAGACCTGGGTTAAATCCTAGCTTGGCACACTGTGTTCTCCACGAGGGGAACCGCAGACGTTGCTCAACTCTAAAATCACCATCATACTTTGCACAGAAACTAATCAGGTATATGAAATTCACTGGCCCTCACTTAACTGTTAGTCAAATGCAATCAAAGGAGGAATTGCAAAAATACACTAGTGCGCACTTAAGGTGGATGTGATGCTGTAATGCTAAGTTTTACTATAACTGACTCTCAGAGGAACAAACAACCTTTAAACCCTCCAGAAACAAACCATGTCAAATCTTGGCATAAAATATTTGTAATGGCAGGAGATGTCTGTATCAGCTTGCAGCGACCAGTTAATTTATATCTCACTGTTGCTCTGAGAAGACAGTAACTTCTGTATCCTTGACTACACTGCATTTCCTGTGGATTAAGGAACATTGACTGCTATAGGTGAAGTAGTTTTGGCTCAAATCTGCTGATGCAGCAGTTCAGTGTTTTTAGTTTTGGCCTAACAGATGACAAGGATGCAAAATAAAAACGTTCAATGAGGCAGTATATCATGTAAAACTGTGTTTCCGAGCATTCGGGGTCAAAGCCCAGTCAAATCCAGTGTTTCTTGCTGCCTCCAACAGTTAAATCAGTCAACCGAGGACCAACTCTTACCTAAACAGGGCTATCTTTTCCTTTAATAAAGTAAGATTCTCCCATCTTCTAAAACTCATGTCAGAAAATATAGCAACTATGTATTTTTTCATTGCATAAAACGAGACCACATATTTGAAGTTAGTATTAGAATATTGGGTCAATAGCTTACGTATTGGCTAAAACTGAAAAAAACGTCTGTCCATCACAATGTCAGACAGAGACAAATGGAGCGACAAGGTGTTTTCCACACAAAAGTGATGAAAGCTTAGATCAGGCTCTTGGTAAATTCAAAATCAGCCCTGTCCATACACAATGTGTCTGATTAAGAAATTATTCAAAAAGGCCCAAGATGGTTGCGGTTGAGTTGATATTCTAAGTGTCTTGGGCATCCAGACTGCCATATTTGGAAATAAACATAACTTTAAAATCGTATGATGACCACGATCTGAACATGTCGAACTCCTGTTTCTTTCTATTGCATCTACCGCTTGACAGGATCTTGCTGTGTACCGAACAAGATGATCATACACAACAGTGTGTGTGTGTGTGTGTGTGTGTGTGTGTGTGTGTGTGTGTGTGTGTGTGTGTGTGTGTGTGTGTGTGTGTGTGTGTGTGTGTGTGTATGCACCAGAGCACTTTTCTCCAGATGTGGAGTATTAATGAAGTTCACCTTGTAACTGGAAGCGCTGGTCCGAATGGTCCCATGTTCTCATCAGTCCTCACACTCCTGGGGCCTTGTGGGGGCATGATTGGGACAATTGTGGGTCTCTGTAGCCTTATGTTTTGTTTTACTTAAAATCTTCTCAGTTTGCTGCTGAAAACCGCATGACGCCATGTTTGACCCACAATCCTGTCTCTACATGTTGATTTGGAAATACAATTCAAAACAATGGAGCAAGTACAAAGAATCACCAAACTAAAATGTAAATCATAAACTTTCTTCAGACCTAGATCAAAGCCAGTTGTTAACTGCAGACTATGGCCGCTTTTACCAGTAAGATGTGACTTATTCATTTACCGCTACACTGGAGCGGGTGGAACGACAACTAGGTTTGCTCTTACTGTAGACTTAGCAGAGCAGCTGGGTCTAGCGCTGCCACAGTTTAATGTGACCCTAATAGGTATAGTGTCAGGTGGAGCAAGGTTCAGCAGGACCCAGGAGAGCTGTTCATCATTATGGACAGAAGCGGCCTCTAGAGCGGGTCATGTTTACGTAGATGTCAGTCAGAATCAAAATCAATAAGCTAGATGAGGTTTTTAGCACGTTCTTTATGGAATTAATTCACGCACTATTCCATCGCGGGGGGTAAATATTCGTCAGTGCTCATTATTCCATGTGGGCTGACGGTGACAAAACACAGCTATACTGTTGGATGCCAGCTACAGGCCAGTATTCAGTGCAGCAACAGATTTACATCACGCAGCTTTCTATTGTTTTTTATAACTTACTGCAGTGTAATAAGTGGATTCTGTGCTGTGCTCCTCTCCATCTGATGAAATCTGTCTTCACGGCCTCATCCCTTCCTCTGTTGTGCTCTTGTTGATCCTTGAAGTTCTCTCTCTCTCTCGTATCCATTAAAATTGTTGGTCAACGTCTTCTCTGTATTTTCCCACTCCTTTGGTATCCGTCGGGGTTTTTGTCCTTTCATGTCATGTCTTTCCATTCCCAAGATCTTTATTCTTCTAATGTGCTTTATCTCCTCTCCTCTCCTGGCCTTTGTACTGCTGTGTCCAAATCTGGGGAGGAGGCTTGAGGGTGTGACGTCTTGAATTCAGTCGAGTGAACGAGTCAATCTTTGTCATCATGGAAGCCCCCGACCAACTCTCTCTCAGTTGACAACACCGCCAGATCACGGAGCATCTCCTGGCCCACGGTACACCTTAGCCAAGTATGTAGTCGGCGAAGGCTTACACCACCACTCGCAGCTGCAGCTACTGACCGGGATGGTAAGGGCCACCTGTAAGATCGCCTTCAATGGTGGGAGCGTCTTGGGATCAAGGAGCTTGAACACACTCAGGCAGAATTTTGGCTGACTGAATATTCTGGCCCGTTAAAAGTGGCGTACCAGCTCCTCTGAAAGGACCTCTTCTGAAGTCCAAAAGGTTTGGAAGGAAAATCCATATCTTTTACGTGCTTTGGACCTGTGTCTGTGTGTCCTGAATCTATCTCCTGTCTTTCCTCGTCCCCCCTCCCTGGCTCCTCTGTGAAGCAGCAGTAAATGACAAGTTTTAGCTCTCTACTTTTATCTACCCACAACAGAACTCACAACAACTCTATCAACTGTCTCGTATGCTCTATGTTTTACTTAATGAACATATTTTCTCCCTTTTATATTTACATATGAATCACTCTCCACTTACAGAGTATTTTTGTGTCATTGTCCTATATAAGTGTACATTGCATAGCCTTCAAGCCTTGCCTTAGTGAATTAGCTAGCTTTCGTATTCGCTCCCTATGACTTTTGCATGCACCCTGTCAGATATGCCAAGGATGTGTTGCCAAAACACTACAGGAGTTCAGAAAATACAGTAGCCACAACACAATGCTCAGCCAGAACAGCCGTGTCAACTCACTGCCATTATAAAATCATGTGCCACAGCCATATTCATTACAAATTAGCACATCCATGGCTACAGCCACGATCCCGACGACAGCATCGTCTCATGGCTATAGTCATGATTACAGTGACGATGAGGTAATATTTGACTTATTCTTTAATAATTTTTGTTTCTGTGAGTCAAAAAAGGAGCTTAAGATGAGTATTATTCTCTTTCACTACGACTAACTCTTCTTTGTCTCATTTTCTTGGCAGAGTCGGGCTTCCACACGTATTTCCCAAAGCAAAGACATCTGGATTGCCAGCTCCTTCACTTGCAGGGCTTGCAATGTTTCTCTCCTCAGCCACTAGAGGCCACTGGTGTTTTAGTCACAATCAACCCAACAAGTAACCTCTTGCATGCAAGACTTTGATTGTTTTGCAGCAGCCTGTATATGTTACTATTTACAATTATCAGTGGGTATAATCCAGTCATTGTAGTTTCAGTCCAAACCTATGGGTAAAAGGTGTTTCTGGATGTTGCTCATTTTATAGCTGAGAACAAAGATTGAACAAACATGTCAGAAATGTATTCAACAACCATATTTAACAATAAATAACTGCATTAGGTAATGTGAGTGTAATACAGTGATTATGTCATCAATATAATAGTGAGACCTGGGTTAAATCCTAGCTTGGCACACTGTGTTCTCCACGAGGGGAACCGCAGACGTTGCTCCAACTCTAAAATCACCATCATACTTTGCACAGAAACTAATCAGGTATATGAAATTCACTGGCCCTCACTTAACTGTTAGTCAAATGCAATCAAAGGAGGAATTGCAAAAATACACTAGTGCGCACTTAAGGTGGATGTGATGCTGTAATGCTAAGTTTTACTATAACTGACTCTCAGAGGAACAAACAACCTTTAAACCCTCCAGAAAGCTACAAAAACCATGTCAAATCTTGGCATAAAATATTTGTAATGGCAGGAGATGTCTGTATCAGCTTGCAGCGACCAGTTAATTTATATCTCACTGTTGCTCTGAGAAGACAGTAACTTCTGTATCCTTGACTACACTGCATTTCCTCCCTGAGCCAAGCCGGTGTTCCCTGTGAGCTGCGAACAGATATTTCAGCGAGTGACTCCTTAACGTGTGCTTCTGTTCTGCGCTTGACATCAGGGAAACCTACAAGGAGACACAATGTTGTTTTCCACATGACCCAAATTGTTATCAATTTGCCTGAGAGATAAGATATGACCTAAAGAATATCAGCATTTACTTTGGAATGAGTTACAGCAACGGTCATTGCCATTTTTTAAATAGTTATACACCCATACTGTCAGGTGACCAGTCGGTCGTTTTATCAATACAGACATCAAACAACACTTTGAAATAGCTGGCCTCCTTTTTATAACGTACACACTTCTATCATTTAGCTGACAGGTCAGACAGGTAAGGCTTGTAATGTAGGGTTGTCTTCATGTTTTCCAGGAATAACGTTAACATGGGAGTTCAGCCGAACACTTGCTGAGTTCCTCTCAATGTTCTTCTGGAAAGACTGTCTTTGGTCGTTTGGTGGTGTCTTAAATGTGTGCGTGCAAAACAGGTCTTGCCTTTTAAACATTTCCCGATTCATTCATTGAAAAGTGAATTCTATTCTTTTCTTCTTTTTTTCAATAAAACGTCCACTTCTACAACAGGTTAGCCCGTTGTTCTTCTAACGCAGTGCATTGCTAACGAGCGGTGTGAACCAAACACAAAAATGTGCGTCTTCATATAAGTGTTGCTAGGTGTATTTGTAATACGCCCAATTTACTAGAAGACCCCAACGATTTCTGCCTGACTTTATTCGTGTTCAGGGAACTAAACAGGTTTACAGATAAGCATAGAAACCACAAAACCTCCTGAATTTGGAATGTAGTTCCGTAAGCGTCTGTTCATCCCAAAGAGCAGCCAGGCAAGTCGCTGCCGAGTTTAACGCAGCTTCCGCAGCGTTACACCAGATATGGATAATACTCACCACAGTCACATAAACTAGTTTTTTTTCTGGTGCGGCTTGTTCACAGACAGATCCCACTGTTAAAAAAAAGAGCACCGCAGTGGACAACATGTTCCCGTCTGTGTAACCGGAGGGCTAACCTATATGTGCCATCAGCAGATAAGTGACTGCTGTTTCCTACGTCGCCTGTCTGAGCTGCATCAAGTCAGCCATCGTTACCGTCGCCGCAACGAAATCGGAAGTTGAAGCATAAATGTAGCGTCCGACTTTAACAGAAAAAATTGCACGACTGAGGGTGCTTAAAGCTTTCTAAGCGCCATCTGTAGGTTATTATTTTTAAAGCGTATATCTAATTTTCACCCACACTTGCCATTTTAACTCTTTAGCGTGCATTTCATTCTGAAATAAACAGCCTGCGTATCGCTGTCTGACTTGATACAGACAGGGAAAACGGAAGTGTTGAAACATCCGATTCGTGTCCGTCCTTGTCCGCGGTTCTCAAGACTCCTCCATGCCCCTCTACTGAAAGGTGAAATATATTTGGAATTTGACCCATTCACAAGCTGCGACATAACCGAATAAAGCACTTTTCTATGTTGTTACATCTGAAACGCAACACTGTCTGTATGAAGTAACTATTCGCATTTCTTGTTGGATATTCAATAGAAGGATCAAAAAGAGACGCCCAAGTACTAAAAAGAGACACGAAACAACTAGAAAATGACCCAACACCACAAAAAAGACGCTCAACCACAAGGAGACAGATAAGGGTTCAAAAGAGACACAAGACGTAAGAGACCCACAACAACCACAGTGACTACAAAGACTCAGAAAACGTCTACAAAGAAACACAAAACAAATACAAAGACATGCAAAACGACCAAGAGCCATTAAATGACGCAAAAAAAGCCCAGAGAGACGCACAATGACCACAAACGAATGCAAAAACAACCACAAGGAGACGTACAATGATTAAAAAAGAGAAGCACAACAACTGAAAAGAGACCCACGACAACAATGACTACAAAGAGACGCAAAACGACCAACAACCATAAAGTGACGCAAAACAAACACAAAGATACACACAAGGACTAATAACAGAGACAAACTGACTAGGAAGACGCACAAAACAACTTAAAAGGTTGTTTGTCGTCGTTTTGTGTCTCTTTAAATCTGAGGGCCTTGCTTCTATGTACGAGCGGTGGAGAGGCCTTTTATATGTCTGTGCTCAGGGGCCAGTTATTTTATAATCTCTAGGCTATGTGGATTTACAAATAGCTGTTATTTATTATTATTATTATTATTATTATTATTATTGTTAAATATTCCAAAATGTAAAGTTTTCTATTTGGCTGATTAAACTGAATAAATAACTATTAATAATGCACAGTTGATTATTGCAGAGGGCTTCAAATTTGAGTCCAATACAATTGAACTAATTTTACAAATGTGCCCCCTTCTTAAAACTGTCTTCCAGTCTGCCACCCCCCATTCAAAAGTTTCTGCCCCCCCCGGCACACACACACACACACACACACACACACACACAATTGGTCCACTAACAATTTAATGCTCCACTCACATTTTAGCATGAACCTTGTAGCTAAAACTAGGGCTTCTAAAACCGAAATGTTTTTGTGTTTTAACGCTCCCTTTAGTGACTGAACAGTTGCAGGAATTTACAATTTTCTCTTTCTTTGTTTTTTTTTTCTTAAGGCGCCATAGAAAGTTTACACGAGAGACATCGTAGAGTAAAAAATGCGCGCGCGTGTGTGTGTTTGTATACTTCTATCATTGTGAGGACCAGTTTGAGGTTAGACCTTACGCAATGGGGACATTTGGGGAAAGTGAGGACATTGTGACAGGTCCTCACACCTCTGAAGGGCTGCTTTAGAGTCTTGGCTTGGTTTTAGTGTTGAGGTTAGAATCAGGTTTAGGTTAGGGTCAGGGTAAGGGGCTATGGAATGCATCATGTCAATGACGGGTCCCCACGAGTGTAGTAAAACAAGGATGGGTGTGTGTGTCTGCGTGCGCGCTCGAGGGCTTTGATGTTTGAGGCTTAATTGTGACGTGATGATTCTTTATGACGAATTCTGTTCTACAGTCAATTTCTCACCTGAGCAGAGACAGTGAACAGATCGAAAGAGACTTTCACCGAGAAAACTACGGCGAAATAACTCACCAGAATAAAGTACCCCATTGTGTTTGAATGGATACTTCAGCGCTCCACATGGATAACAAGGTAAGAGGATTTAGACTTGAATCGCACACACACACACACACACACACACACACACACACACACAAACATACATACATAGACACACACACACACACACACACACACACACACACACACACACACACACACACACACACACACACACAAAAATAAATACATTCACAAGTTGAGCTCAACTTCAGCGGCTCTGGGAGAAAGTTTACCATCAGTTTACCTTTTGATGAAAAACTCTTATCAGAGATTTCTATGTCTGTCAGCTGTAACGTTATTTAAAATGAAGAGAAAGTGAATTATTCAATGTGAAGAGTTCTGTTGGGTCAAATATTATCTGCACTGTAATATCTGACAGTTAATTGTTCAAAGGCAACATTTGACATAAACGCTTTCATTTGGACCATGAGCTTTTAGAATGCATCTAGTCACAGATTTCTGTCTGGTCTGTCTGAACGCAGACAGGCTGCAGAATGAATGAAGAGATGGAGATGGTTTGTGGTTTTACAGCACCACACCATGAGTGTTAATAAACTGTGTGGTCATGGATTTTTTACGGTCCCCGTCACAGTGGTGTATAAAAGATGCCTGGTTGCTAAAATCTGATTGTTCTTCTTTCCATAGATTCCATCAGATGAACTGGGAAAATTGAGGTGCAGCAACCTGCTGTTGATACGACAGCCTTGAGTCACTTGACAGCCAAGGATGTCTGGAAAGTGATTGGCAAGAACGTTGCTGTTCAGACAAGGAGATGGACATCCAGGAATACGCTGAGGAGGAGGATGACATTGAAGAATCTGTCAGCTTTATAACAGCGAGCAGAGTTTAGAGTTTAGACCTCTCAGCCCGCTGGACACCCCAAAGGGTTGCTGTCCAGACGAGGACATGAGTGAGGAGGATCCTCTTGCTGAATCTGTCAGCTTTATAACAGCGAGGCAGAGTTTAGACCTCTCAGCCCATCTGGACACCCCAAAGGGTTGCTGTCCAGACGAGGACATGAGTGAGGAGGATCCTTTTGCTGAATCTGTCAGCTTTATAACAGCGAGGCAGAGTTTAGACCTCTCAGCCCGTCTGGACACCCCAAAGGGTTGCTGTCCAGACGAGGACATGAGTGAGGAGGATCCTCTTGCTGAATCTGTCAGCTTTATAACAGCGAGGCAGAGTTTAGACCTCTCAGCCCGTCTGGACACCCCAAAGGGTTGCTGTCCAGACGAGGACATGAGTGAGGAGGATCCTCTTGCTGAATCTGTCAGCTTTATAACAGCGAGGCAGAATTCAGAGCGCTCTGCCAGCCCTGTAGAGCAGTTGCCACAGCGAGAGACGACCTTTCTCACTGTGTTTCTCAGGGAGCTGGTGGAGCACATCGCCGACGCCACGGGGACATCCATATGTGACGTGGACTTTGACGGAATGTTGACACGTCTGAGAGAGAGGATTGCGGGAGAAATAAGTTCAACTCTCCCGCAGACTGTTGGAAAGATCCACTTCCCCGTCTACAAGAAGCTTTGTCGGAAGTTTGGATCTCCAAAGCGGCTGCGGGCTGCCATGGTGTCCAGGGACGGGGCTTTTGAGAAAGCTGTTGCCAAAATTTTAAAAGCGCAGCTGAAGAAGTCCAAAGAAGCCCTTTCGACGGACCACCCTTCAAGGAAGCAGAGGCGCCCCGCCATCATAAGGATGTTCTCTTCCGTGGCCAGGACTCTGAGGAAGCCCTTCACCTCCTGCACCAGCGGTGGATCACTGGATGACTAGTACACGCAAATATCCCGTGTCCAGTCTTTACCCCCAGTCATGATTGTTTCGTATTAATCTTGAAAATGAAAAACCAAATGAAAAATCATCGGATCATTTTTCAAGATTAATACACACTCTTAGAAAGAATGTGTTTGATAAAGTACCAGAAAGATTAGTTTGACAAAGTAGAGCTTAAGCTTCTTCTCTACTTTGTCAAACAAGTCTGATTTGTGCTAAAAAGAGCTTTTCTAACGACAAATGAAAAGAACACATCTCTTTTAAGAGTGAGGGCAGCACGGTGGCTCTTTGTTGCCTCACAGGAAGACGGCTGAGGGTTTGGTTTACTCGGCCCTTTCTGTGAAGAGTTTGCATGTTCTCCCCGTGTTGACGTGGGTTTACTCCGGGTGCTCCGGTTTCCTCCCACATTCCAAAAACATGCAGCTAAAACTCTAAATGTCCCACACATCTGCAACTGATTCTTCATGTGGACTGGAAATAAATTTAGCTAAAAATTAAAACTGACACATGGTTGTGACATCTCTTTTGCCATCATTTACTGTGAGAATTAGAACAGTATTCAAAGTACGGATGGAGGACGAATGAATGGAAAACCCAACATGAAGCGTCTTAGTTAGATGTTGTTCCACCTTGAGCCTCCAAAGCAGCTTCATTGCTTCATTGCTATGGAGGCATCTGCATTTGTTAGGATTTGCACTCATTTATTCAGGTTTTTCCTTCAATTTCTCACCCATCTGTAGTTTCTCTAGAAGCTTTGCAAAGTTGAAGGTAAAGCAGTGGGTTAGTTTGCAGTAAATCTCATCAACCATTAGATGGTGGCAAATAGCTCATCATTGTTTCTGCACACTGTTCACGTTGTGACATACACAAGCTGAGCACAGAGCAGTTACCGGTTTGGTGGCTGTGGATTAAGGAACATTGACTGCTATAGGTGAAGTAGTTTTGGCTCAAATCTGCTGATGCAGCAGTTCAGTGTTTTTAGTTTTGGCCTAACAGATGACAAGGATGCAAAATAAAAACGTTCAATGAGGCAGTATATCATGTAAAACTGTGTTTCCGAGCATTCGGGGTCAAAGCCCAGTCAAATCCAGTGTTTCTTGCTGCCTCCAACAGTTAAATCAGTCAACCGAGGACCAACTCTTACCTAAACAGGGCTATCTTTTCCTTTAATAAAGTAAGATTCTCCCATCTTCTAAAACTCATGTCAGAAAATATAGCAACTATGTATTTTTTCATTGCATAAAACGAGACCACATATTTGAAGTTAGTATTAGAATATTGGGTCAATAGCTTACGTATTGGCTAAAACTGAAAAAAACGTCTGTCCATCACAATGTCAGACAGAGACAAATGGAGCGACAAGGTGTTTTCCACACAAAAGTGATGAAAGCTTAGATCAGGCTCTTGGTAAATTCAAAATCAGCCCTGTCCATACACAATGTGTCTGATTAAGAAATTATTCAAAAAGGCCCAAGATGGTTGCGGTTGAGTTGATATTCTAAGTGTCTTGGGCATCCAGACTGCCATATTTGGAAATAAACATAACTTTTAAAAACGTATGATGACCACGATCTGAACATGTCGAACTCCTGTTTCTTTCTATTGCATCTACCGCTTGACAGGATCTTGCTGTGTACCGAACAAGATGATCATACACAACAGTGTGTGTGTGTGTGTGTGTGTGTGTGTGTGTGTGTGTGTGTGTGTGTGTGTGTGTGTGTGTGTGTGTGTGTGTGTGTGTGTGTGTATGCACCAGAGCACTTTTCTCCAGATGTGGAGTATTAATGAAGTTCACCTTGTAACTGGAAGCGCTGGTCCGAATGGTCCCATGTTCTCATCAGTCCTCACACTCCTGGGGCCTTGTGGGGGCATGATTGGGACAATTGTGGGTCTCTGTAGCCTTATGTTTTGTTTTACTTAAAATCTTCTCAGTTTGCTGCTGAAAACCGCATGACGCCATGTTTGACCCACAATCCTGTCTCTACATGTTGATTTGGAAATACAATTCAAAACAATGGAGCAAGTACAAAGAATCACCAAACTAAAATGTAAATCATAAACTTTCTTCAGACCTAGATCAAAGCCAGTTGTTAACTGCAGACTATGGCCGCTTTTACCAGTAAGATGTGACTTATTCATTTACCGCTACACTGGAGCGGGTGGAACGACAACTAGGTTTGCTCTTACTGTAGACTTAGCAGAGCAGCTGGGTCTAGCGCTGCCACAGTTTAATGTGACCCTAATAGGTATAGTGTCAGGTGGAGCAAGGTTCAGCAGGACCCAGGGAGAGCTGTTCATCATTATGGACAGAAGCGGCCTCTAGAGCGGGGTCATGTTGAGGTAGATGTCAGTCAGAATCAAAAGCAATACGCTCGATGAGGTTTTTAGCACGTTCTTTATGGAATTAATTCACGCACTATTCCATCGCGGGGGGTAAATATTCGTCAGTGCTCATTATTCCATGTGGGCTGACGGTGACAAAACACAGCTATACTGTTGGATGCCAGCTACAGGCCAGTATTCAGTGCAGCAACAGATTTACATCACGCAGCTTTCTATTGTTTTTTATAACTTACTGCAGTGTAATAAGTGGATTCTGTGCTGTGCTCCTCTCCATCTGATGAAATCTGTCTTCACGGCCTCATCCCTTCCTCTGTTGTGCTCTTGTTGATCCTTGAAGTTCTCTCTCTCTCTCTCGTATCCATTAAAATTGTTGGTCAACGTCTTCTCTGTATTTTCCCACTCCTTTGGTATCCGTCGGGGTTTTTGTCCTTTCATGTCATGTCTTTCCATTCCCAAGATCTTTATTCTTCTAATGTGCTTTATCTCCTCTCCTCTCCTGGCCTTTGTACTGCTGTGTCCAAATCTGGGGAGGAGGCTTGAGGGTGTGACGTCTTGAATTCAGTCGAGTGAACGAGTCAATCTTTGTCATCATGGAAGCCCCCGACCAACTCTCTCTCAGTTGACAACACCGCCAGATCACGGAGCATCTCCTGGCCCACGGTACACCTTAGCCAAGTATGTAGTCGGCGAAGAGCGCTAAACCACCACTCGCAGCTGCAGCTACTGACCGGGATGGTAAGGGCCACCTGTAAGATCGCCTTCAATGGTGGGAGCGTCTTGGGATCAAGGAGCTTGAACACACTCAGGCAGAATTTTGGCTGACTGAATATTCTGGCCCGTTAAAAGTGGCGTACCAGCTCCTCTGAAAGGACCTCTTCTGAAGTCCAAAAGGTTTGGAAGGAAAATCCATATCTTTTACGTGCTTTGGACCTGTGTCTGTGTGTCCTGAATCTATCTCCTGTCTTTCCCTCGTCCCCCCTCCCTGGCTCCTCTGTGAAGCAGCAGTAAATGACAAGTTTTAGCTCTCTACTTTTATCTACCCACAACAGAACTCACAACAACTCTATCAACTGTCTCAGATGCTCTATGTTTTACTTAATGAACATATTTTCTCCCTTTTATATTTACATATGAATCACTCTCCACTTACAGAGTATTTTTGTGTCATTGTCCTATATAAGTGTACATTGCATAGCCTTCAAGCCTTGCCTTAGTGAATTAGCTAGCTTTCAGATTCGCCTCCCTATGACTTTTGCATGCACCCTGTCAGATATGCCAAGGATGTGTTGCCAAAACACTACAGGAGTTCAGAAAATACAGTAGCCACAACACAATGCTCAGCCAGAACAGCCGTGTCAACTCACTGCCATTATAAAATCATGTGCCACAGCCATATTCATTACAAAAAAAGCACATCCATGGCTACAGCCACGATCCCGACGACAGCATCGTCTCATGGCTATAGTCATGATTACAGTGACGATGAGGTAATATTTGACTTATTCTTTAATAATTTTTGTTTCTGTGAGTCAAAAAGGAGCTTAAGATGAGTATTATTCTCTTTCACTACGACTAACTCTTCTTTGTCTCATTTTCTTGGCAGAGTCGGGCTTCCACACGTATTTCCCAAAGCAAAGACATCTGGATTGCCAGCTCCTTCACTTGCAGGGCTTGCAATGTTTCTCTCCTCAGCCACTAGAGGCCACTGGTGTTTTAGTCACAATCAACCCAACAAGTAACCTCTTGCATGCAAGACTTTGATTGTTTTGCAGCAGCCTGTATATGTTACTATTTACAATTATCAGTGGGTATAATCCAGTCATTGTAGTTTCAGTCCAAACCTATGGGTAAAGGTGTTTCTGGATGTTGCTCATTTTATAGCTGAGAACAAAGATTGAACAAACATGTCAGAAATGTATTCAACAACCATATTTAACAATAAATAACTGCATTAGGTAATGTGAGTGTAATACAGTGATTATGTCATCAATATAATAGTGAGACCTGGGTTAAATCCTAGCTTGGCACACTGTGTTCTCCACGAGGGGAACCGCAGACGTTGCTCCAACTCTAAAATCACCATCATACTTTGCACAGAAACTAATCAGGTATATGAAATTCACTGGCCCTCACTTAACTGTTAGTCAAATGCAATCAAAGGAGGAATTGCAAAAATACACTAGTGCGCACTTAAGGTGGATGTGATGCTGTAATGCTAAGTTTTACTATAACTGACTCTCAGAGGAACAAACAACCTTTAAACCCTCCAGAAAGCTACAAAAACCATGTCAAATCTTGGCATAAAATATTTGTAATGGCAGGAGATGTCTGTATCAGCTTGCAGCGACCAGTTAATTTATATCTCACTGTTGCTCTGAGAAGACAGTAACTTCTGTATCCTTGACTACACTGCATTTCCTCCCTGAGCCAAGCCGGTGTTCCCGGTGAGCTGCGAACAGATATTTCAGCGAGTGACTCCTTAACGTGTGCTTCTGTTCTGCGCTTGACATCAGGGAAACCTACAAGGAGACACAATGTTGTTTTCACATGACCCAAATTGTTATCAATTTGCCTGAGAGATAAGATATGACCTAAAGAATATCAGCATTTACTTTGGAATGAGTTACAGCAACGGTCATTGCCATTTTTTAAATAGTTATACACCCATACTGTCAGGTGACCAGTCGGTCGTTTTATCAATACAGACATCAAACAACACTTTGAAATAGCTGGCCTCCTTTTTATAACGTACACACTTCTATCATTTAGCTGACAGGTCAGACAGGTAAGGCTTGTAATGTAGGGTTGTCTTCATGTTTTCCAGGAATAACGTTAACATGGGAGTTCAGCCGAACACTTGCTGAGTTCCTCTCAATGTTCTTCTGGAAAGACTGTCTTTGGTCGTTTGGTGGTGTCTTAAATGTGTGCGTGCAAAACAGGTCTTGCCTTTTAAACATTTCCCGATTCATTCATTGAAAAGTGAATTCTATTCTTTTCTTCTTTTTTTTTCAATAAAACGTCCACTTCTACAACAGGTTAGCCCGTTGTTCTTCTAACGCAGTGCATTGCTAACGAGCGGTGTGAACCAAACACAAAAATGTGCGTCTTCATATAAGTGTTGCTAGGTGTATTTGTAATACGCCCAATTTACTAGAAGACCCCAACGATTTCTGCCTGACTTTATTCGTGTTCAGGGAACTAAACAGGTTTACAGATAAGCATAGAAACCACAAAACCTCCTGAATTTGGAATGTAGTTCCGTAAGCGTCTGTTCATCCCAAAGAGCAGCCAGGCAAGTCGCTGCCGAGTTTAACGCAGCTTCCGCAGCGTTACACCAGATATGGATAATACTCACCACAGTCACATAAACTAGTTTTTTTTCTGGTGCGGCTTGTTCACAGACAGATCCCACTGTTAAAAAAAAGAGCACCGCAGTGGACAACATGTTCCCGTCTGTGTAACCGGAGGGCTAACCTATATGTGCCATCAGCAGATAAGTGACTGCTGTTTCCTACGTCGCCTGTCTGAGCTGCATCAAGTCAGCCATCGTTACCGTCGCCGCAACGAAATCGGAAGTTGAAGCATAAATGTAGCGTCCGACTTTAACAGAAAAAATTGCACGACTGAGGGTGCTTAAAGCTTTCTAAGCGCCATCTGTAGGTTATTATTTTTAAAGCGTATATCTAATTTTCACCCACACTTGCCATTTTAACTCTTTAGCGTGCATTTCATTCTGAAATAAACAGCCTGCGTATCGCTGTCTGACTTGATACAGACAGGGAAAACGGAAGTGTTGAAACATCCGATTCGTGTCCGTCCTTGTCCGCGGTTCTCAAGACTCCTCCATGCCCCTCTACTGAAAGGTGAAATATATTTGGAATTTGACCCATTCACAAGCTGCGACATAACCGAATAAAGCACTTTTCTATGTTGTTACATCTGAAACGCAACACTGTCTGTATGAAGTAACTATTCGCATTTCTTGTTGGATATTCAATAGAAGGATCAAAAAGAGACGCCCAAGTACTAAAAAGAGACACGAAACAACTAGAAAATGACCCAACACCACAAAAAAGACGCTCAACCACAAGGAGACAGATAAGGGTTCAAAAGAGACACAAGACGTAAGAGACCCACAACAACCACAGTGACTACAAAGACTCAGAAAACGTCTACAAAGAAACACAAAACAAATACAAAGACATGCAAAACGACCAAGAGCCATTAAATGACGCAAAAAAAGCCCAGAGAGACGCACAATGACCACAAACGAATGCAAAAACAACCACAAGGAGACGTACAATGATTAAAAAAGAGAAGCACAACAACTGAAAAGAGACCCACGACAACAATGACTACAAAGAGACGCAAAACGACCAACAACCATAAAGTGACGCAAAACAAACACAAAGATACACACAAGGACTAATAACAGAGACAAACTGACTAGGAAGACGCACAAAACAACTTAAAAGGTTGTTTGTCGTCGTTTTGTGTCTCTTTAAATCTGAGGGCCTTGCTTCTATGTACGAGCGGTGGAGAGGCCTTTTATATGTCTGTGCTCAGGGGCCAGTTATTTTATAATCTCTAGGCTATGTGGATTTACAAATAGCTGTTATTTATTATTATTATTATTATTATTATTATTGTTAAATATTCCAAAATGTAAAGTTTTCTATTTGGCTGATTAAACTGAATAAATAACTATTAATAATGCACAGTTGATTATTGCAGAGGGCTTCAAATTTGAGTCCAATACAATTGAACTAATTTTACAAATGTGCCCCCTTCTTAAAACTGTCTTCCAGTCTGCCACCCCCCATTCAAAAGTTTCTGCCCCCCCCACACACACACACACACACACACACACACACACAATTGGTCCACTAACAATTTAATGCTCCACTCACATTTTAGCATGAACCTTGTAGCTAAAACTAGGGCTTCTAAAACCGAAATGTTTTTGTGTTTTAACGCTCCCTTTAGTGACTGAACAGTTGCAGGAATTTACAATTTTCTCTTTCTTTGTTTTTTTTTCTTAAGGCGCCATAGAAAGTTTACACGAGAGACATCGTAGAGTAAAAAATGCGCGCGCGTGTGTGTGTTTGTATACTTCTATCATTGTGAGGACCAGTTTGAGGTTAGACCTTACGCAATGGGGACATTTGGGGAAAGTGAGGACATTGTGACAGGTCCTCACACCTCTGAAGGGCTGCTTTAGAGTCTTGGCTTGGTTTTAGTGTTGAGGTTAGAATCAGGTTTAGGTTAGGGTCAGGGTAAGGGGCTATGGAATGCATCATGTCAATGACGGGTCCCCACGAGTGTAGTAAAACAAGGATGGGTGTGTGTGTCTGCGTGCGCGCTCGAGGGCTTTGATGTTTGAGGCTTAATTGTGACGTGATGATTCTTTATGACGAATTCTGTTCTACAGTCAATTTCTCACCTGAGCAGAGACAGTGAACAGATCGAAAGAGACTTTCACCGAGAAAACTACGGCGAAATAACTCACCAGAATAAAGTACCCCATTGTGTTTGAATGGATACTTCAGCGCTCCACATGGATAACAAGGTAAGAGGATTTAGACTTGAATCGCACACACACACACACACACACACACACACACACACACACACACACACACAAACATACATACATAGACACACACACACACACACACACACACACACACACACACACACACACAAACACACAAACATACACACAAAAATAAATACATTCACAAGTTGAGCTCAACTTCAGCGGCTCTGGGAGAAAGTTTACCATCAGTTTACCTTTTGATGAAAAACTCTTATCAGAGATTTCTATGTCTGTCAGCTGTAACGTTATTTAAAATGAAGAGAAAGTGAATTATTCAATGTGAAGAGTTCTGTTGGGTCAAATATTATCTGCACTGTAATATCTGACAGTTAATTGTTCAAAGGCAACATTTGACATAAACGCTTTCATTTGGACCATGAGCTTTTAGAATGCATCTAGTCACAGATTTCTGTCTGGCCTGTCTGAACGCAGACAGGCTGCAGAATGAATGAAGAGATGGTTTGTGGTTTGCGCACAGCACCACGTACCATGAGTGTTAATAAACTGTGTGGTCATGTAGATTTTTTTACGGTCCCGTCACAGTGGTGTATAAAAGATGCCTGGTTGCTAAAATCTGATTGTTCTTCTTTCTAGATTCCATCAGATGAACTGGGAAAATTGAGGTGCAGCAACCTGGACGTTCCCCTGTTGATACCAGCCCCGCTTGAGTCACTTGACAGCCAAGGATGTCTGGAAAGTGATTGGCAAGAACGTTGCTGTTCAGACAAGGAGATGGACATCCAGGAATACGCTGAGGAGGATGACATTGAAGAATCTGTCAGCTTTATAACAGCGAGGCAGAGTTTAGACCTCTCAGCCCGTCTGGACACCCCAAAGGGTTGCTGTCCAGACGAGGACATGAGTGAGGAGGATCCTCTTGCTGAATCTGTCAGCTTTATAACAGCGAGGCAGAGTTTAGACCTCTCAGCCCATCTGGACACCCCAAAGGGTTGCTGTCCAGACGAGGACATGAGTGAGGAGGATCCTCTTGCTGAATCTGTCAGCTTTATAACAGCGAGGCAGAGTCTAGACCTCTCAGCCCGTCTGGACACCCCAAAGGGTTGCTGTCCAGACGAGGACATGAGTGAGGAGGATCCTTTTGCTGAATCTGTCAGCTTTATAACAGCGAGGCAGAGTTTAGACCTCTCAGCCCGTCTGGACACCCCAAAGGGTTGCTGTCCAGACGAGGACATGAGTGAGGAGGATCCTCTTGCTGAATCTGTCAGCTTTATAACAGCGAGGCAGAGTTTAGACCTCTCAGCCCGTCTGGACACCCCAAAGGGTTGCTGTCCAGACGAGGACATGAGTGAGGAGGATCCTCTTGCTGAATCTGTCAGCTTTATAACAGCGAGGCAGAATTCAGAGCGCTCTGCCAGCCCTGTAGAGCAGTTGCCACAGCGAGAGACGACCTTTCTCACTGTGTTTCTCAGGGAGCTGGTGGAGCACATCGCCGACGCCACGGGGACATCCATATGTGACGTGGACTTTGACGGAATGTTGACACGTCTGAGAGAGAGGATTGCGGGAGAAATAAGTTCAACTCTCCCGCAGACTGTTGGAAAGATCCACTTCCCCGTCTACAAGAAGCTTTGTCGGAAGTTTGGATCTCCAAAGCGGCTGCGGGCTGCCATGGTGTCCAGGGACGGGGCTTTTGAGAAAGCTGTTGCCAAAATTTTAAAAGCGCAGCTGAAGAAGTCCAAAGAAGCCCTTTCGACGGACCACCCTTCAAGGAAGCAGAGGCGCCCCGCCATCATAAGGATGTTCTCTTCCGTGGCCAGGACTCTGAGGAAGCCCTTCACCTCCTGCACCAGCGGTGGATCACTGGATGACTAGTACACGCAAATATCCCGTGTCCAGTCTTTACCCCCAGTCATGATTGTTTCGTATTAATCTTGAAAATGAAAAACCAAATGAAAAATCATCGGATCATTTTTCAAGATTAATACACACTCTTAGAAAGAATGTGTTTGATAAAGTACCAGAAAGATTAGTTTGACAAAGTAGAGCTTAAGCTTCTTCTCTACTTTGTCAAACAAGTCTGATTTGTGCTAAAAAGAGCTTTTCTAACGACAAATGAAAAGAACACATCTCTTTTAAGAGTGAGGGCAGCACGGTGGCTCTTTGTTGCCTCACAGGAAGACGGCTGAGGGTTTGGTTTACTCGGCCCTTTCTGTGAAGAGTTTGCATGTTCTCCCGTGTTGACGTGGGTTTACTCCGGGTGCTCCGGTTTCCTCCCACATTCCAAAAACATGCAGCTAAAACTCTAAATGTCCCACACATCTGCAACTGATTCTTCATGTGGACTGGAAATAAATTTAGCTAAAAATTAAAACTGACACATGGTTGTGACATCTCTTTTGCCATCATTTACTGTGAGAATTAGAACAGTATTCAAAGTACGGATGGAGGACGAATGAATGGAAAACCCAACATGAAGCGTCTTAGTTAGATGTTGTTCCACCTTGAGCCTCCAAAGCAGCTTCATTGCTTCATTGCTATGGAGGCATCTGCATTTGTTAGGATTTGCACTCATTTATTCAGGTTTTTCCTTCAATTTCTCACCCATCTGTAGTTTCTCTAGAAGCTTTGCAAAGTTGAAGGTAAAGCAGTGGGTTAGTTTGCAGTAAATCTCATCAACCATTAGATGGTGGCAAATAGCTCATCATTGTTTCTGCACACTGTTCACGTTGTGACATACACAAGCTGAGCACAGAGCAGTTACCGGTTTGGTGGCTGTGGATTAAGGAACATTGACTGCTATAGGTGAAGTAGTTTTGGCTCAAATCTGCTGATGCAGCAGTTCAGTGTTTTTAGTTTTGGCCTAACAGATGACAAGGATGCAAAATAAAAACGTTCAATGAGGCAGTATATCATGTAAAACTGTGTTTCCGAGCATTCGGGGTCAAAGCCCAGTCAAATCCAGTGTTTCTTGCTGCCTCCAACAGTTAAATCAGTCAACCGAGGACCAACTCTTACCTAAACAGGGCTATCTTTTCCTTTAATAAAGTAAGATTCTCCCATCTTCTAAAACTCATGTCAGAAAATATAGCAACTATGTATTTTTTCATTGCATAAAACGAGACCACATATTTGAAGTTAGTATTAGAATATTGGGTCAATAGCTTACGTATTGGCTAAAACTGAAAAAAACGTCTGTCCATCACAATGTCAGACAGAGACAAATGGAGCGACAAGGTGTTTTCCACACAAAAGTGATGAAAGCTTAGATCAGGCTCTTGGTAAATTCAAAATCAGCCCTGTCCATACACAATGTGTCTGATTAAGAAATTATTCAAAAAGGCCCAAGATGGTTGCGGTTGAGTTGATATTCTAAGTGTCTTGGGCATCCAGACTGCCATATTTGGAAATAAACATAACTTTAAAAACGTATGATGACCACGATCTGAACATGTCGAACTCCTGTTTCTTTCTATTGCATCTACCGCTTGACAGGATCTTGCTGTGTACCGAACAAGATGATCATACACAACAGTGTGTGTGTGTGTGTGTGTGTGTGTGTGTGTGTGTGTGTGTGTGTGTGTGTGTGTGTGTGTGTGTGTGTGTGTGTGTGTATGCACCAGAGCACTTTTCTCCAGATGTGGAGTATTAATGAAGTTCACCTTGTAACTGGAAGCGCTGGTCCGAATGGTCCCATGTTCTCATCAGTCCTCACACTCCTGGGGCCTTGTGGGGGCATGATTGGGACAATTGTGGGTCTCTGTAGCCTTATGTTTTGTTTTACTTAAAATCTTCTCAGTTTGCTGCTGAAAACCGCATGACGCCATGTTTGACCCACAATCCTGTCTCTACATGTTGATTTGGAAATACAATTCAAAACAATGGAGCAAGTACAAAGAATCACCAAACTAAAATGTAAATCATAAACTTTCTTCAGACCTAGATCAAAGCCAGTTGTTAACTGCAGACTATGGCCGCTTTTACCAGTAAGATGTGACTTATTCATTTACCGCTACACTGGAGCGGGTGGAACGACAACTAGGTTTGCTCTTACTGTAGACTTAGCAGAGCAGCTGGGTCTAGCGCTGCCACAGTTTAATGTGACCCTAATAGGTATAGTGTCAGGTGGAGCAAGGTTCAGCAGGACCCAGGGAGAGCTGTTCATCATTATGGACAGAAGCGGCCTCTAGAGCGGGGTCATGTTGAGGTAGATGTCAGTCAGAATCAAAAGCAATACGCTCGATGAGGTTTTTAGCACGTTCTTTATGGAATTAATTCACGCACTATTCCATCGCGGGGGGTAAATATTCGTCAGTGCTCATTATTCCATGTGGGCTGACGGTGACAAAACACAGCTATACTGTTGGATGCCAGCTACAGGCCAGTATTCAGTGCAGCAACAGATTTACATCACGCAGCTTTCTATTGTTTTTTATAACTTACTGCAGTGTAATAAGTGGATTCTGTGCTGTGCTCCTCTCCATCTGATGAAATCTGTCTTCACGGCCTCATCCCTTCCTCTGTTGTGCTCTTGTTGATCCTTGAAGTTCTCTCTCTCTCTCGTATCCATTAAAATTGTTGGTCAACGTCTTCTCTGTATTTTCCCACTCCTTTGGTATCCGTCGGGGTTTTTGTCCTTTCATGTCATGTCTTTCCATTCCCAAGATCTTTATTCTTCTAATGTGCTTTATCTCCTCTCCTCTCCTGGCCTTTGTACTGCTGTGTCCAAATCTGGGGAGGAGGCTTGAGGGTGTGACGTCTTGAATTCAGTCGAGTGAACGAGTCAATCTTTGTCATCATGGAAGCCCCCGACCAACTCTCTCTCAGTTGACAACACCGCCAGATCACGGAGCATCTCCTGGCCCACGGTACACCTTAGCCAAGTATGTAGTCGGCGAAGAGCGCTAAACCACCACTCGCAGCTGCAGCTACTGACCGGGATGGTAAGGGCCACCTGTAAGATCGCCTTCAATGGTGGGAGCGTCTTGGGATCAAGGAGCTTGAACACACTCAGGCAGAATTTTGGCTGACTGAATATTCTGGCCCGTTAAAAGTGGCGTACCAGCTCCTCTGAAAGGACCTCTTCTGAAGTCCAAAAGGTTTGGAAGGAAAATCCATATCTTTTACGTGCTTTGGACCTGTGTCTGTGTGTCCTGAATCTATCTCCTGTCTTTCCCTCGTCCCCCCTCCCTGGCTCCTCTGTGAAGCAGCAGTAAATGACAAGTTTTAGCTCTCTACTTTTATCTACCCACAACAGAACTCACAACAACTCTATCAACTGTCTCGTATGCTCTATGTTTTACTTAATGAACATATTTTCTCCCTTTTATATTTACATATGAATCACTCTCCACTTACAGAGTATTTTTGTGTCATTGTCCTATATAAGTGTACATTGCATAGCCTTCAAGCCTTGCCTTAGTGAATTAGCTAGCTTTCGTATTCGCTCCCTATGACTTTTGCATGCACCCTGTCAGATATGCCAAGGATGTGTTGCCAAAACACTACAGGAGTTCAGAAAATACAGTAGCCACAACACAATGCTCAGCCAGAACAGCCGTGTCAACTCACTGCCATTATAAAATCATGTGCCACAGCCATATTCATTACAAAAAAAGCACATCCATGGCTACAGCCACGATCCCGACGACAGCATCGTCTCATGGCTATAGTCATGATTACAGTGACGATGAGGTAATATTTGACTTATTCTTTAATAATTTTTGTTTCTGTGAGTCAAAAAAGGAGCTTAAGATGAGTATTATTCTCTTTCACTACGACTAACTCTTCTTTGTCTCATTTTCTTGGCAGAGTCGGGCTTCCACACGTATTTCCCAAAGCAAAGACATCTGGATTGCCAGCTCCTTCACTTGCAGGGCTTGCAATGTTTCTCTCCTCAGCCACTAGAGGCCACTGGTGTTTTAGTCACAATCAACCCAACAAGTAACCTCTTGCATGCAAGACTTTGATTGTTTTGCAGCAGCCTGTATATGTTACTATTTACAATTATCAGTGGGTATAATCCAGTCATTGTAGTTTCAGTCCAAACCTATGGGTAAAAGGTGTTTCTGGATGTTGCTCATTTTATAGCTGAGAACAAAGATTGAACAAACATGTCAGAAATGTATTCAACAACCATATTTAACAATAAATAACTGCATTAGGTAATGTGAGTGTAATACAGTGATTATGTCATCAATATAATAGTGAGACCTGGGTTAAATCCTAGCTTGGCACACTGTGTTCTCCACGAGGGGAACCGCAGACGTTGCTCCAACTCTAAAATCACCATCATACTTTGCACAGAAACTAATCAGGTATATGAAATTCACTGGCCCTCACTTAACTGTTAGTCAAATGCAATCAAAGGAGGAATTGCAAAAATACACTAGTGCGCACTTAAGGTGGATGTGATGCTGTAATGCTAAGTTTTACTATAACTGACTCTCAGAGGAACAAACAACCTTTAAACCCTCCAGAAAGCTACAAAAACCATGTCAAATCTTGGCATAAAATATTTGTAATGGCAGGAGATGTCTGTATCAGCTTGCAGCGACCAGTTAATTTATATCTCACTGTTGCTCTGAGAAGACAGTAACTTCTGTATCCTTGACTACACTGCATTTCCTCCCTGAGCCAAGCCGGTGTTCCCGGTGAGCTGCGAACAGATATTTCAGCGAGTGACTCCTTAACGTGTGCTTCTGTTCTGCGCTTGACATCAGGGAAACCTACAAGGAGACACAATGTTGTTTTCCACATGACCCAAATTGTTATCAATTTGCCTGAGAGATAAGATATGACCTAAAGAATATCAGCATTTACTTTGGAATGAGTTACAGCAACGGTCATTGCCATTTTTTAAATAGTTATACACCCATACTGTCAGGTGACCAGTCGGTCGTTTTATCAATACAGACATCAAACAACACTTTGAAATAGCTGGCCTCCTTTTTATAACGTACACACTTCTATCATTTAGCTGACAGGTCAGACAGGTAAGGCTTGTAATGTAGGGTTGTCTTCATGTTTTCCAGGAATAACGTTAACATGGGAGTTCAGCCGAACACTTGCTGAGTTCCTCTCAATGTTCTTCTGGAAAGACTGTCTTTGGTCGTTTGGTGGTGTCTTAAATGTGTGCGTGCAAAACAGGTCTTGCCTTTTAAACATTTCCCGATTCATTCATTGAAAAGTGAATTCTATTCTTTTCTTCTTTTTTTTTCAATAAAACGTCCACTTCTACAACAGGTTAGCCCGTTGTTCTTCTAACGCAGTGCATTGCTAACGAGCGGTGTGAACCAAACACAAAAATGTGCGTCTTCATATAAGTGTTGCTAGGTGTATTTGTAATACGCCCAATTTACTAGAAGACCCCAACGATTTCTGCCTGACTTTATTCGTGTTCAGGGAACTAAACAGGTTTACAGATAAGCATAGAAACCACAAAACCTCCTGAATTTGGAATGTAGTTCCGTAAGCGTCTGTTCATCCCAAAGAGCAGCCAGGCAAGTCGCTGCCGAGTTTAACGCAGCTTCCGCAGCGTTACACCAGATATGGATAATACTCACCACAGTCACATAAACTAGTTTTTTTTCTGGTGCGGCTTGTTCACAGACAGATCCCACTGTTAAAAAAAAGAGCACCGCAGTGGACAACATGTTCCCGTCTGTGTAACCGGAGGGCTAACCTATATGTGCCATCAGCAGATAAGTGACTGCTGTTTCCTACGTCGCCTGTCTGAGCTGCATCAAGTCAGCCATCGTTACCGTCGCCGCAACGAAATCGGAAGTTGAAGCATAAATGTAGCGTCCGACTTTAACAGAAAAAATTGCACGACTGAGGGTGCTTAAAGCTTTCTAAGCGCCATCTGTAGGTTATTATTTTTAAAGCGTATATCTAATTTTCACCCACACTTGCCATTTTAACTCTTTAGCGTGCATTTCATTCTGAAATAAACAGCCTGCGTATCGCTGTCTGACTTGATACAGACAGGGAAAACGGAAGTGTTGAAACATCCGATTCGTGTCCGTCCTTGTCCGCGGTTCTCAAGACTCCTCCATGCCCCTCTACTGAAAGGTGAAATATATTTGGAATTTGACCCATTCACAAGCTGCGACATAACCGAATAAAGCACTTTTCTATGTTGTTACATCTGAAACGCAACACTGTCTGTATGAAGTAACTATTCGCATTTCTTGTTGGATATTCAATAGAAGGATCAAAAAGAGACGCCCAAGTACTAAAAAGAGACACGAAACAACTAGAAAATGACCCAACACCACAAAAAAGACGCTCAACCACAAGGAGACAGATAAGGGTTCAAAAGAGACACAAGACGTAAGAGACCCACAACAACCACAGTGACTACAAAGACTCAGAAAACGTCTACAAAGAAACACAAAACAAATACAAAGACATGCAAAACGACCAAGAGCCATTAAATGACGCAAAAAAAGCCCAGAGAGACGCACAATGACCACAAACGAATGCAAAAACAACCACAAGGAGACGTACAATGATTAAAAAAGAGAAGCACAACAACTGAAAAGAGACCCACGACAACAATGACTACAAAGAGACGCAAAACGACCAACAACCATAAAGTGACGCAAAACAAACACAAAGATACACACAAGGACTAATAACAGAGACAAACTGACTAGGAAGACGCACAAAACAAC